>NW_020527178.1:0-29752 GCF_003368295.1 Carassius auratus | reverse complement strand
GATGATTTATATTTGATTTTAGACTGGTTTTGTGGTCCGGGGTCACATATTACATTTTAAAAGTAATTTTTTATGGATTACATGATTACAACATTCACACAAGGGCAGTAAGTATTTATAATTGATTGATTCTTCCTAATTCTTCTTCTTTTTCTTTTTTTTTTTCAGCCAAACCTTTAAAATTAAATATTTTACTAGAAAAATCTCTGAGGAACTTCTGATTTAAAGTAATTAATAACATGTTTCTGGTTCTCTGATGTTGGTCAATGGTCACATTGACATGCAGGTAAACTAAATATAAACTAAAAATAAACTATTTATATTTTTAGTGTTCAAGTGGGGTTTTTTCTATATTTAGGATTTTATTAATTATTAGCTTTTTATCAGCTCGATCAAACCCCACTGCAGATCTCACATTAAGCTCAGTTTTTGTTGTTGATATCCCAAAAAAAAAAAGAATTTTCTCTTTTTTTTTTATATCAATACAGTATGTGTAATGGTAAGTAAAAAAACAAGTTTGATTAAAAAAAATGTAAAATAATAATAATAATAATAATTAGCCAGAATACACAAGCTTTCTGTCAGAACTGTTTAAGTGTTGTTTTATGTACTCGCAAATAAAAATACTTTAAGATTTATAAATCTGTTCTTGAAGTTTTGATAGAAACATTTTTGACTTGTTGAGGTGTTTCATCTGCTCAGAGTCGGGGTTATTATCGTTAACTAAAACTAAAAAAAAAAACTTAACAAAAAAATTGTTACAAATAAAATTACATATTAAAATATATATATTTTTTAAATTAAATTCAATTAAATATTTCAGCTTGCTGCTAAAGCAACCATTTTCTTATTTTTCGGTTTATTTTTGGTTGAAGTACTAAAACAACTAAAACTAAAACCTGATCAATATTATAGACATATAAAACTGATGAAAAAAAACAAAGAAATACTAACATTTGAAGCAAATTTAATGAAAACAAAATTCTAAAATAAAAAAATAATTCAAAAATATAAACAAAAATGAATAATTATTATGATACACGATAATGAAAAGCTCAGAGTCACCTGGATGGTGAGGTACGAGGCGATGAGACCCAGTCCTGCTTGCAGCTCGCACAGAGCATCTTCTCTTCTTACAGAAGCCCGAGAAGGATCTTGGGTTTTATGGGAGCCGGTTGTACAGCGCTCGAACATTGAGCGATCCAGAACGGATGTGATTGAGCGCCCTGCAGGACGGAGAGAAGGAGAAAGATGAACGGAGTGATGGGTCAAAATTAACACTTTCCTAAAAAATCTGTAGAGAACCACTAGAGTTTTCATAAACTGTTTGCCCTTTTATCATAATCTCTTTATTTACATTTTGAATAAAATTTCAACTATTTAAAACTTTTGTGCGTTCACAGTCCTATGGAAGCATGTTTCCACAACGGGGTAAAAAAAAAGGTAAATGTGATATTTTGTCTCACAATTTAGACTTTTTTTTCCATCAAGCAATTTAGCATTTTTTGAGCTTATAATTTGCAGTGTGAGATTAATTCTGAGGAAAAAAATTAGAAAAGTGGAGATATAAAACTGACATTAGTAAGAAAAAATGTAGAGTTTTATGATTTCAATGATTTTTTTAAGCATAAATTTGAAGTAGTTTAAAAAAACTTGAAGTTTTAAGGTTTTTAAGTATTTTGTTAAAGTTTAAAGTATTTTCAAAGCTTGGAGTTTGAAGGATTTTGGTATTTTTACGCTTTAAGTAGTTTGAAAAGATTGACAAGCTTGACAGTCAAGTATTTTTAAATGTTAAATTTTAAGCAGACTGAAAACTAGAAGTTTGATTGTTTTAAGTCATTTTAAGTTAAGTAGTTTGAAAAGCTAGAAGTTTGAATGTGTAAAATATTTTTAAGTTCAAAGTAGTTTAAAAAGCTTGAATTCATAAGTTTGAAGTTGTTTATAAAAGATAGAAGTTTGACAGTTAATTATTTTGAAGTTTGAAGTGGTTTTAAATCTTTAAGATTGTAGGTTGTAAGTATTTTTTAAGTACGAAGTAGTTTAAAGAGCTTGAAATTTGTAAGTTTTTAATATTTCAAAGTTTCAAGTCTTTAAAAGCTTGACATTGATGGTTTTATGTATTTATTAAGTTTGAAGTATCTTGAAAATCTTAAAGTTTGAGTAATTTAAGTATTTTTAAATTGGAATCAGATTAAAATGCTTAAAGTTTAAATGTTTTAAGTTTTATGCAATTTGAAAAGCTTAAAGTTTGAAGGTTAAGTACTTTCAAGTTTGAAGTAGTTTAAAAGCTTGAAGGATTTCAGTATTTTAAGTTTGAAGGTTTAAAGTATGTTTATGTTTTAAGTAGTTTGAAAAGCATGCAGGTTAAGTGTTTTTAAATTTGAAAAAGTGGGGGAAGCTTGAATGTTGAGTAGTTTGAAAAGCTAGAAGTTTAAAAATGTAAAATATTTTTAAGTTTTAAAAAGATTGAAGTTTGAAAGTTAAGAATTTTTAAGTTTGAAGGGGTCTGAAAAGCTCAAGTTTAAAAAGTGAAGTACTTTCAAGTTTGAAGTAGTTTAAAATCTAGAAAAATGTTGGTATTTTTATGTTTTAAGGAGTTCGAAAAGCTTGCAGGTTAAGTATTTTAATACGTAAGTAGTTTAAAAAAGTCATTTAAAAACCTTGACATTTGATGATTTCATTTATTTATTAAGTTTGAAGTAATTTGAAAAGCTTAAAGTTTGAAGGTTAAGTACTTTCAAGTTTGAAGTAGTTTTTAAAAGCTTGAAGTTTGAAGGTTTTAAGTATTTGTTATGTTTTAAGGAGTTTGAAAAAGCTTGCAGGTTAAATATTTGTAAATTCTAAATAGTGGGAAAAGCTAGAAGTTTGAATGGTTAAAATATTTTTAAGTTGAAGTAGTTTAAAAGCTTGAAATTCTTAAGTTTTTAATTTGAAGTTTGCAGTTGTTTGAAAAGATAGAAGTTTGACAGTTAAGTATTTTTAACTTTGTAGTATAAAAGGTTTGTAGGTTTTAAGTATTTTGTTAGTTCGTAGTAGTTTACAAAGTTTGACTTGTGATGGATTTATCTATTTATTAAGTTTGAAGTAGTTTGAAAAGCCTAAAGTTAGAAGAATTTAAGTATTTTTAAATTGGAATCAGATTGAAATGCTTGAGTTTTGAACGTTTTAAGTAATTTGAAAAGCTTTACGTTACAAGCTTAAGTATTTTTAAGTTTGAAGTAGTTTAAAAACGTGAAGTTTTTAAGGGTTTGGGTATTAAATTATGAAGGTGATACCTGCACGACTCTGATGTCGTCACTCCTGCATGCAAACCTCTTGCACTTGCAGCAGAGGAGCTCGTAACTGCCCTGGGTTTTGGGTTTTTTCGGGACTGGCACTGATATGATCCCTCCGGGCTTTGTCTTCCCTCTGGAACATGTCCACCTGAACACACACATACATGTTCGTACGGTCTAGTGCTGCCACACAGCAGAGATGCACTGATGTTTAAAAACATGCGGTGGAAGTGCAGAACCTTGTTTCTGAGGTCGGCGGGGCGGCTCTGCAGCTGCTCGATGGCCTCCTCCACCATCTTCTCCTTAAACATGTTTATTTTCTCCTTCGCAATGCGCTCCTTATTACTGGAGATCAGGAAACACCGGCTGCCCTCCGCTCGACCACGACCTGCACACACACACACACACACACACACACACACACACACACACACACATTTATGCATCAGAGGGAGTGTGTGTGTGTGTGTGTGTGTTTATATGTGTGTAAAAGCATGTGCATATGTTTGTTACCTCGAACTTGCACCATCTTTACCACGTTTCCCACATATTCATACATCAGAACCAAGTTGCACTGTGGGATATCGATGCCTTCATCAGCGACCGATGTGGCGATGAGCATCTTGCTTTGATCAGAGCTCTTAAAGGATTCCAGAATTCCTCTCTGATTGTTCGGAGTCATTCCTGCAGCACAACACAAACGCACACCAATTCGGACTGAAAACCATTTAAAAAATCCATTATAAAAATAAAAAAAAATTGCTAATAAAATAAATTAATAAAACTAAATTAAAACTACATAAACAAAAAATTTAAAACGTAAATAAAAACACATAGAAAAAATAAAAAAATACAATTTAAATCAAAATATTAACAACCACAATAGAAATTTAACTAAAAACTATTTCGTAGGGCTAGTTTTAGAAAATAATCTAATTGCAATTATTCTGACAAAAATTGTGATATCCCTTTCTTTTCTTTTTCTTTTTTTGTTTTTATAAATAAAAGCTCAAGACTTGTTGTGCCTGTTTGTTTGGCCAGAAAATATAATTTTATTTCAATATGATTTTAAAATAATAATAATAATTGTACTGTAAAATAAAAATATTATTATCATTAATAAATGTTTAATTTAACCAAATAAACAATATGAAAAAATAATGCATGATTATAAGAACTTAATAAAAAATTTGTAACATAAATAAAATTATTACTATTATTAATTTTATTATTATATTATAGCACAACTGTAAAATTACAATACAGTTTTGTCATTTTTCAAACATTAAACCTTTGAGCTTTTATTCCAGCTCTGCTTTTTAATTCAAAATTTTATTTGTATTATGTAAATTTGTCTGCAAAACTAATCCCAAGCACTGCGTCAGTCCATTTTGCACAGGAATGTTTGGATTCCCACCTGATCCAGTAAAGTTGGATTTCCGTCCTTTTCCAATCAGGACTCCAGGTTTCAGGAACTTCAGGGAATCAGTCTCGTCGATCCATTTCTTCATGGCCTTATTTATAAAGGTGCACAAACACACACAGGTGAATCCTAAAACACGTTTGAAGAAGCATGCAGATGTCAGGTCACAGAGGTCAGACTCACGTCGGCGAGGGGCTCGTGTCTTGACGAACATGACGGTGCGCGTCTGATCGTTATTGTGGTATTCTTCCTCCAGGATGAACTTCAGCTCATCGAGTTTAGGGTTCTGCTCCCCCTCGGTGGCCAGACGCAGTAACTGCGGCCGCTGACCTGCGTCACACACACACACACACACTCAGACTCGAAACACACGTGTGATGTGCGTCTGTCTGTGAGCTCAGTGAGAGGAGGATTCTTACAGTCGTAGAGCGCGGTCAGCTTCCTCTCGGTCTCGCCGTAGCCGGCGTTTCGGACTTGATCAAAGAACGCGTCCAGATAATCCAGCGCATCTTTAGTCCGCGCGTCTTCATTAATGATCAGAGCATCGTTATATTTCTGAGGGAGATGAGAGCATCACAGAACCCGATCACATGATGTTTGATCAAATCATTGATTTTGCAATAAAATCATTTAAATCATATTTTATCTCTCTCTCTCTCTCTCTCTCACCCGCAGGTGTTCAGTGTAGTTGTAGAGATCTCTGCAGATGCGTCTCTCCTCGTCTGCGTTCTTCATCTGTAAGACTTTGCAGCTCTTTTGAACCGAGACGATCCATTGCTCATATTTCTGCGAGCCGTACTCGCGGTTCTGGATGTTCGACAGGTTCTCTGAGAGAGAGACGGGACACGTGTGTGTTAGTGTGTGTGTGTGTGTACAGCGTGTGTGTGCAGGTGTGGACTGCGTACCGATGTTGAAGGTCTTCTGCGCCAGCTGCTCGATGTTACTCATGATGTTTTTGATTATTCTGATGAAGGGGTGACTCGTGCACTGTTGAACCTCAAAAAACACTGACACACACACACATGGCATTAATAATCACGTGTCGCAGCTAATGTCGTATGTGTGTACTGTATTTTGCTGACTTTTCTCAGGCGTGTGCACGTATGACTTGAGCTCATCCTTGTGCTGGGTGACTGTGGTGATGACCCTTGGTGTCCAGGTTGGCACAGAGCTGTAAGATGTTGTTCTCTGCCTCCAGTCCGTTCTTGAATGAACCGATGCCGACCGACGCGGTCAGGCCCACAATCTGAGAGTAAACCAATCAGGACACGGATATAAGAAAAGAACAGAATACAACTGGATATAGCAATAATAGAAAAGACAACTACATAGCTACAGAGGCCAAGCAGTTCGGAAGAGGTAAAGTAATGAATGTAGAAATAGAACAAAACAGGATAAGACAACAGTGTGGAAATAAAATAAAAAAAGAGAACAAAACAGGACTGAATAAGACTAAATACTGGGTGATAAAATAGATAAATAAATAAAATAATATAAAAGGATTTGATAAGATAGGATCTGCGCCCCTACATAAAATAAAAATAATTAACTATAATACAATAATTAATGTAAAAATAGAACAAACCAGGACTGGGTAAAACAAAATACTGGGTGATAAAAAAAGAAAAGAAAAGTAAAGATAAAAAAAAAAGAATTTAAATAAAAATAGACCAAAAGAATATAATAGAATAAAATATAACAACAAAACAGAACATAATATAACAGAATAAATTAGAACAGGACAGAATAGAATAGAATAACAGAATAGAAAAAAATATAACAACCGAGTATAATATAATAGAACAGAATAGAATAAAAAGAAATAGAACAAAATAGAAGGAAATAGAACAGAATATAATAATAGAATAAAATAAAAAATAAAAAATAGAATGAAATAGAACAACGGAATACAATAAAATAGACCAGAACAGAATACAATAAAAATAAATAGAACAGAATAGAATGAAATATAACAGGATATAATAATAGAACAGAATACAACAACAGAACAGAATAAAATAAAATAGAACAATATAAAATAGAACATAATAAAATAGAACAGGACAGAATAGAATAGAATAATATAGAACCAAATATAATAGAATAAAAGAGAACAACAGAATAGAATAGAATTAAATAAAATAGAACAGGATAGAATAGAATAACATAGAACCAAATATAATAAAATAAAAGAGAACAACAGAATAGAATAGAATTAAATAAAATAGAACAGGATAGAATAGAATAGAATAACATAGAACCAAATATAATAAAATAAAGAGAACAACAGAATAGAATAGAATTAAATAAAATAGAACAGGATAGAATAGAATAACATAGAACCAAATATATTAGAATAAAAGAGAACAAAAGAACAGAACAGAAAAGAACAGAATTAAATAGAATAGAATTAAATAAAATAGAACAGTACAGGATAGAATAGAATAACATAGAACGAATATAATAGAATAAAAGAGAACAACAGAACAGAATAGAATAGAATTAAATAAAATAGAACAGAATAGAACAGGACAGAATAGAATAGAATAACATAGAACCGGATATAATAGAATAAAAGAGAACAACAGAACAGAATATAATAGAATTAAATAGAACAAAAAAAGCACAGAATAGAATAAAACAGACCAACATAATAGAATAAAATAAAATAAAATATAACAACAGAATAGAATAAAAAACAGAACAGAATAGAATGGAACAGAATAGAATAAAAAACAGAGTAGAATAGAATAGAATGAAACAGAACAGAATAGAATAATAGAATAAAATAGAACAGAATAGAATATAATGAAAAGAACAGAATATATAATATAATAGAACAACAGAACCGAAGAGAACAGAATAGAACAGAATAGAACAGAAGAGGCTGTGGATTATAATGGAGTGCGGTGCACCTGTGGCAGTGAGTGTGTGCCGCTGGAGAGTTTGGTGTCCAGGTAGCGGGTCATGATGTTGTTGTAGGGGTGTTTTCCGGTCGTGTTGTGACACTCGTCGAACAGAATGAGTGACAGCATCTCCAGAGACGTCACGTCAGCGCTCTGCAGCGCGTTCACCAGGATCTGAGCCGTCATCACCACAATATCATTATTCTCTATGAGGCAGTGCACGGGCACATGGTCCATATCACCACACATCCCCGTCACCCTGCAGATCACAACACACACACACACACACCGTCATCTACAGCTGGAATCATCCTAATGGTTCAATGTTTCTGAAAGAGTCGCTCAAGCTCACTAAGGCTGCATTTATTAAATCAATACTGTATAAATTCTGAAATATTATCGTAATTTAAATAAGCAGTTTTCTGTGTGAATCTGTGTTAAAGTGTAATGTATTTCTGTGATGCTCCGCTGTATTCTCAGCATCATTCCTCCAGTCTTCAGTGTCACATGATCTTCAGAAATCAGAATAATGTGATGATTTACTGCTTCATATTTTGAATGCATGTTTGTGTGTGTGTGTGTGTGTGTGTGTGTGTGTGTGTGTGTGAGGCATCGTGCCTGACGTTGGGATCCTTGCTGGAAAAGTGCTCCTTGAAAAGTTTGTACTGCTGTTCATAGACTTCGACCTTGGTCGCCAGAAACACGATCTTTGCTCTTTCGGGAAACTGCTTCAGGTGATATTCACAGATGGCCAGGGCCACTATGGTTTTTCCACATCCTGAGGGAAGGAGTGGATAGGACAGTTAGAAAGGCAACACAATCATGACGTGCTTTTCTCATACATGCATGTGTCATTTTTGACTTAAGTTTGTTTTCTTTATTCTTAATCAAAAAATCATAACTGGAGATGAACTGGATCGAATCAAATCAATCTGATTTTCCATATTTCAGACTGACTGTATATAGATGAATCAATCACAGTGATCTCAATGTCATGTATTTGTGACTCAGTGCACCTGTGGGAGCGCAGATGATGGTGTTCTGGCCCTGGACGGCCGCGGCGGTCAGCTCCTTCTGATATTCTCTCAGCTTGCGCTCACCTGATCGCTCAGGTTTCCCTGTGCAGAGGTCAAAGGTCAGATGCGGGCTCTCAGGTGACGTGTGGTGTTGATGTTGGGCTGTGTACCTGTGAAGCCGCCCGGTTCCTCTGTGACCGTGAGGTTGTTGAGGCTCAGCAGCACGTCTTCAGTCTCGGCCTCCTCTCTGAACTCAAAGCACACGGTCGTCATCACGTCCTCCGCCTCTCCGTCCCATTCACCGGCCTTCACCTCCACACCTCCTCCATCTGCAGAACATCATCCTACCATCATCACACAGACAGAGAGAGAGATGGATAGACGGATAGACGGATGGGTGGGTGGATAGAGAGATAGATGGATGGATGGATGGATAGATAGATAGATAGATAGATAGATAGATAGATAGATAGATAGATAGATAGATAGATAGATAGATAGATGGATGGAGGGATGGAGGGATGGATGGATGGATGGATAGAGGGATGAATAGATGGATGGTGAGATGGATGGATGATGTGGATGGATAGACAGATGGATAGATAACTGGATGGATGGATGGACTGATGGATGGATATAGACGGATGGATGGATATAAACAGACGGATGGATAGATGAATGGATGGACATGGATGGATGGATAGATAGATAGATAGATAGATAGATAGATAGATAGATAGATAGATAGATAGATAGATAGATAGATAGACAGATGGATGGATAAATGGATGGATGGATGAATAGACAGTTGATTGATGGATGGATGGACAGATAGATAGATAGATAGATAGATAGATAGATAGATAGATAGATAGATAGATAGATAGAGAGACAGATAGATGGATAGATGGATAGATAGATAGATAGATAGATAGATAGATAGATAGATAGATAGATAGATAGATGGATGGATGGAGGGATGGAGGGATGGATGGATGGATGGATGGATAGAGGGATGAATAGATGGATGGAGAGATGGATGGATGATGTGGATGGATAGACAGATGGATGGATAGACGGATGGATGGATGGACAGATGGATGGATATAGATGGATGGATGGATATAAACAGACGGATGGATAGATGAATGGATGGACATGGATGGATGGATAGATAGATAGATAGATAGATAGATAGATAGATAGATAGATAGATAGATAGATAGATAGATAGATAGATAGATAGATAGATAGACAGATGGATGGATAAATGGATGGATGGATGAATAGACAGTTGATTGATGGATGGATGGACAGATAGATAGATAGATAGATAGATAGATAGATAGATAGATAGAGAGACAGATAGATGGATAGATGGATAGATAGATAGATAGATAGATAGATAGATAGATAGATAGATAGATAGATAGATAGATAGATAGATAGATGGATGGATGGATGGATGGAGGGATGGAGGGATGGATGGATGGATGGATAGAGGGATGAATAGATGGATGGAGAGATGGATGGATGATGTGGATGGATAGACAGATGGATGGATAGACGGATGGATGGATGGACAGATGGATGGATATAGATGGATGGATGGATAGATGGATGGATGGATGGACAGATGGATGGATATAGACGGATGGATGGATATAAACAGAAGGATGGATAGATGAATGGATGGACATGGATGGATAGACGGATGGATGGATGGATAGATGGATGGACGGATAAACGGATAGATAGATAGATAGATAGATAGAGAGACAGATAGATAGATAGATAGATAGATAGATAGATAGATAGATAGATAGATAGATAGATAGATAGATAGATAGATAGATAGATAGATGGATGGATGGATGGATGGAGGGATGGAGGGATGGATGGATGGATGGATAGAGGGATGAATAGATGGATGGAGAGATGGATGGATGATGTGGATGGATAGACAGATGGATGGATAGACGGATGGATGGATGGACAGATGGATGGATATAGATGGATGGATGGATAGATGGATGGATGGATGGACAGATGGATGGATATAGACGGATGGATGGATATAAACAGAAGGATGGATAGATGAATGGATGGACATGGATGGATAGACGGATGGATGGATGGATAGATGGATGGACGGATAAACGGATAGATAGATAGATAGATAGATAGATAGATAGATAGATAGATAGATAGACAGATAGATAGATAGATAGATAGATAGATAGATAGATAGATAGATAGATAGATAGATAGATAGATAGATAGATAGATAGATAGACAGATGAAGTGTTACTTGTCTCCAGCATGTCTCGAGCCTCGTCTAAGTCACAGTTTTCCAGAGCGATCTTCAGCAGTTTGAACCAGTTGGGTTTGTCTGAGCGCAGAAGACTCATCACCAGTTTCTCACTGGCAGCGATACGACCTCGCTGACTCTCCTCCTGTAACACACACACACACACACACGTGAGGACACAAACACACACACACACCAACACACACACACACACACACACACACGTGAGGACACAAACACACGTGCACACATCACCAGCCTGTGCGCTTCTGTAGAGACTCACCGCCCGGATCTCCTCACACTCTCTGGGCTTCAGACAGTCGTTCATGTGCGCGAGCAGCTCGCTGGGCTTCATGTGCTTCGTGATTGACGGTTCGATCCTTTCCAGAAATCTCCTGTGTTCGTTCAGCTCCTCTAACTTCTGGAAGTCCCACTCTTTAATGGCGTCGTGCAGTCCGGTGTACTCTACAGTACATAAACACACACACATCCTCAGCATCTGCCCTGATCTCGAGGCATGCGTGAGCCCTGCGGCGGTCACTGAACTCACCCGAGGCCAGCAGGGTGTCCAGAAAAGCTTGAAACCAGCCCACTTCCTCTAGATAATACATCTGGTCCAGCAGCATCTGGGCAGCTGTGGTCACAGACGTCATCTCTGTAGAGAGAATGCTCTCCACCATCTCTGTGCACAGAGACAACAGAATAGAAGTGAAAACTAGTTGCCAAAAAAAGTCTACGGTAAATTAACACCCTTCTCTATTAATTACATCTATTAAATCTATTAATTACATTAATTTTTTTTACCTTGTTACACAGTCATATCTTCAAAAACAATTATAATAATAGCTTTTTTAACACATTAAAAAAGGAAAGATTTATTTTTATTAAAATTGTCAGTCAAAATAAAAAAATAATAATAGTTTTAACTTTAACATATTAAACATAAAAAAATATATATTAAAATTGTCAGTCAAAATTTTTTTTACACATTTAATTTTAAAGAATTTTCATTCAAACTGACTTAAAAAATATTAAAAATTTAATTAAAATAATAAATATATCTAACAATACAACTCTATCCCGTGCAAAAATATAAAGAAAATTAAACAAAAATGTTTTAATTAAAAATGTATTTCAATATAAATAAATGTAACAGTTAACTTCACACATTCACAATATTAATTTATAACTATATACACATTTAATCTATATGCAAACAAACCAATACATAAACATAAATACAAATACAGTCAGCTGAAACTCATTGACTTTTAATGCATCCTTTACATAATTCTTTACAGTATGTGTTCCCTTTATGACAATCCTGAAGGACATAAGAGTTTTCAGGTTCCTACAGCCATTTAATTCAACTGTCCAGAAAACAGACATTATTCAACACAACACAAATTTAATTCTATTGTAGAATATTCAATTAGACTCAACAAATTGAAGGATGTTTTCTCGAAGATAAAGCAGGCTTGCAACAGACTTTATAGAACGAGCAGTTGCTGATGTTGCGTCTGTTTGTTCATCAACTCTCACCTTTATCGAGGTATATCGTCATGAAGTTCTTGACGACTGACGGTCGTAAAAACTTCGTGATATAATCGCTAAAGCGCCGCAGATTTTCCTTCTCCAGCTCGTACATTTCTGCGGCGATTCAGCACTCGATGACTGACTGACCGAGATTCACTGCAGCTGCTCCAGAAACAAAAGCGAAAGTAAAAACGACGAAACGAAACTCAAACTACGAAAAAAAACGCTGTCTCAAAACCGAGCGAGCTGCCTACACAGGCGCCTTGCGAAAGCTCGGCCGCGCGCTTCTGCGATGCGCGAACATGCCGCCTTGGTAGCGCGCACACGAGACTTTGAGACACAGCCAACTCTCCCAGAGCAAAAGCTTAATTGTTTTATTCTGCTAAAACACCAAAAAAGCCAATTTTGGAAGGGTACACGAGTTTTTAAATCTTTGAATATTAAAAAAAAACTTTGAAGTGAGTGGGATTGTTATTAACTTTCCTTTCGCTGGAACTGAAATTAGAGCCGTGCCTTTTCGCGATAAATACACAAAACCCTTAAAGGGGAATTGCATAAAATGACTTCACCTCGTAGTGCCAAAGGGGGCGTGTGCATTACACATCTTTGATGATGAAAACTAAAAATATATAAATAATTATCTAAAAAAGTTAATTAAAGAAAGTCACCATAGTGACCCGTAGGTCTGCAAGACTGCCGTTAAATATCTCTTGATCTGGAAATCACCTACAAACGTCTGATAGATGTCTTTAAGATTTACATCATAAACATCTTAAAGACATCTTCTAAATGTCTATTTGACATCTGAGTCTCCATGATGGCCTCGTGGTTAAAGGCAACAAGAGGCGATTCCTGTAATCCGATAAAAATCTTTCTTTGGAGCAAGCATCCACTTGGGCTTCTGAAGTTTAATTTTGTTATATACTAAGCGGGAACATTTTGCAGCATTGCTTTTGAAAATGGTGGGAAAAGAACCTATATTGAAATATTCTATGGTGAAACCCGGGTGTCTTGTAAACAGGATTTATGTATTTCAAGCCATTTTGGTGGAAAATCATGTGGATGTAGCTGCAATTTCCAAGACTTGGTTTACCCCCTACATCCCTGAGGATCTATTGGGTATTTATGGATACCCTTTATTTTTAACCACTCGATGAAGTGGATGAGTTGCATTGTACTTTAAAAGTGTCCAGACATTGATGTGTGTACTGTATTCACCATCACAATCATTACATCAGCAAGAACTCATTGAGCATTTATTAGGCTCATCTACTAAGTACTTACACATTGGCCTAAACATAATCTGAAATTTTAATCATCGCAGAATCCTGGATATCTGTTTGGATAACAAACTCTGCACAGTCTTCAGTCACAAAGAAATTAAGGTTTTTAAGGAAACCATTCCAAGACTTCATGCTATTGGAGTTCAATGGGGACTGAGGAATACAGGTCTTATCTGGAGAAATTATCACTCATTTTCTTAAAATAATAAACATTTAAATGCTTTTTAAACACAAATGTTCATCTTGCACTAGCTGGACTTCACGCATTACATCATTACGTTGGAAAGGTCACGTATGATGTAGACAAAAGCGCCGACCCAGTGTTTACAAAGCAAACATGCAAAAAAATGGTTGCCACTGTAGTTCATTATATGGAGAAAAATCCTGCAATGTTTTCCTCAAAAACCTTTATTTCTTGGCGACTGAAGACAGAAAGACAATGGGATCTTGGATGACATGGGGGTGAGTAAATCTTCAGGAGTTTTTATTCTTGAAGTGAACTAATCCTTTAACGGTCACAAATCTCCCGGCCCAGTGTGCACATTAATCACAAAGACTTCGACAAGGTTGTCAATCCTGTAGAGTAGACCACATATTACCAGTTCAGTGCCTCCTGAATCTTGGAGTGAGACCTAGCCTCATTCCATGGATTTGTAATTCAAAGTCTAATTGTCACCAAAGAGAGCGTTATCAGGGATATCTGTCTGATTGGGAACATCCCTCATGTGGAGTTCCTCAGGGACACGTACTGGGACCCATCATCTTTCTAACACTGTTTAACAGTGCCCTTCAGGAACAAACAGACCACTAGAAATATGTGGACGACATGACTATGGTGGACTCCTCATCTGCCCAGTAATCTCCAAAAGACGTTGAATAATCTTGGTGTCTGGGTAGAGAAACAAAAAATCCATTAGAATACAGAAAAGAAATGCTACTGCTAGGTCAATATAGAAGTTTAAACCATTACCTGGAAGACACAGGGTTTATCACATCCCAACTGGTTAGAACTAAGGGTCCTGATAAGGTCACAAAGACCTAATGCTGTGGTTCATAAAGAAAAACATTTTCAGACACTATTATACATCTATTAAATGCATTTATTGATTTTTGGCTGACATGACAGACAGCTGTTGTAAAGAAGGCTTGATGTGTGTTCAGTAGACATGATCCGTGAATTATTATATCTCCAGGGTGTCCCTATAGTCCCACACGCACCAGCACATTCACACATACTGTGCAACGGAGGAATGGAGGCGTCACCTGTTCCCTGAGTTTAACAAAGACACAGTTCTCCAAGCTCAATGGGGCTGAATAATGAATGATCAGTGGTTCTCATCCGGTGGGTCATGATTCAGAATCGGTCACAGGTATCAGAAGAGGAAGAAACAATGCTAAATGCAAATAACGGCATAATTTTGTACACAATCAGAAAAACCTGCAAAATTTTCCCTTTAGAGGTAAAATAGCTTGGGCAACTATGTACTTTATTTACCCCTAGAAGTCACATATTAGTACTTTTAGTGGTAATAACTAAGGGAGCGAAATCAGACTTGCTCGATTTTTCAGAGCCTTGCAGAAAAAGGCTTACCAAAACAAAGTTACTGGGTTAATCGTTTTCACGTTTCCTTGGTTGGTAGATGCACCGGGGACCTGTTCATAGCACTTAAAACCTGGAAAAGTAAAATTTTCATGATACGTCACCTTTAAGGTACTGGGACTGCCCCAGTGACAATCTGTTTTACATCTAAAGATACAAGTTTAGCACATTTTTTTCTGAGAGTTTAAGATAGCAAAATAACATTTCCTATATATTTCGTTTGGTTAGTCAAAGGCCCTGCGTCTTGTCAAACAATCTCGGTCTTGAAGCAAACAAGCGGAGAACCACTAGTCTAGATAGTAACTCCCATGCATTTGTTTCTTCTAGGGTTATGGATAGTGGAAAAGAGTTGCCATCCAGACATGATCGTCGTTGAGTTGTGGCACAGTGATTAAGCACCAGATTCAAGGAAAAGGATCACTATGACTATAAATACAACATGAATAATAATAATGATGTTCAAATTGACAAAAAAACATTGTCTTAATGTTTCCCAAGCATCCATTTCCAGCAATAATACAAACTTTAAATGAGTTTATAAAAATGTCTAGAGACCGAGCGATTCAGATAAGCATCAGACAAGCTTTTGTCTGTAAGAAAAAGTCTATTTTAGTTTTAGTTAGCAGTGTTGGTCGCCATCTGTGTTCTCATTCTCTAAATTTTTGCCATCTCCTCTCATCACTGATTCGTGTTTTTTTTTTGGCTAGAACTGGGTTCCCGTTGGCCGGGAGGACTCTGCCCCATTTCCTACTCTGTCCCCGGTAGGAAATCCACAAGATCTTGCAGTATGGTTTCCAGCAGCCTCATGTCCGAAGGTGGGGTTGTTATCATCGAGGCCCCTGTGAAAGGGTCGGACATAAACTCTTCGTGGCTACCTTCACTTATATTTCGGGAGCAGTCAGAACTACTGTTGTCGACTACATTCACCACACAGTTGTCTAGGTTTAGTGTGCGTTCAGTGGTTGGGTCACTGCGGCCTACGGGACTCGATGGCTCAGAGAGAGGATTTGAGTCCAAGGTACAACTTGCATTCTGGATGGAATCTTGTTCAGGACTCGCATCCCTTTGCTCAGTATCAGCAGCGGTTTGGTCTAAAACATCCAAGACGCGGTCCAGACAGTCGATGGTACGGTCGCTGTCACTATCTATCGTGATCACAGTGGGAGAACGCAGTTCCCTCCTTCGCTTCCGGTGCTTCTTCTTCCTCCGCTGGATCCAGTCTGTGTCAGGCGCCCTTTGTTCGTAGATGATCTCCACACTTGGAGATCGTTCCCTGCTGGGTCGCCGTTCTCGGTTCCGCTTTTTTTCCTTGGTTGTGGTTCTCTCCTTGTGCCGCCGCTGGGCTGCTCGCTCCAAGTGCCGGGTTTTGTACTTGCGTTTACCACTGGGTTTGTCCATGCAGGATCTTTCAGAGTGCAAATCAGCGCTACTGCTGCTGACCGACCGCCTACGGCGTTTACGACAATGCTTTGCCTCACAGGGATGGTGAGAGCCAAGGAACGAATCAGGTGAGTCAGGAGACCTAATCCTCCTTTCCTTGTTTTTTCTCCTTTTTGAGTAGGAAGGAGAGTGCGAGAATTTCTCTCTTGAATGGCGCGAATGCTCTCCACTTCTGTCGCTGTTGTTTTGGGAAGGAGAGCAGTCACTACTGTGTGACTTAGATGCGGGGCTGCCACTCCAAATGGACACCGTTGGGCTTTGTGTCCAGCTCCGTGTTTGGCTTGGCGAGCAATCTGGGGTCTTGACTGGCCGTGATTGATCTGAACTCTTGTCCTTCTCTTTGCTGCCAGAGCGCCGATGACTTCTGTGCCTCTGGTTACCTCTGAAGCTGGAGTCATCATGTGAATGTGACTGTGAACCATCTTTGGACTGGTGACCATGGAAGGACAAGTAGTCGGCCTCTTGTTCTTTACTCGGTGACCTGACTCCATCCGGAAGTAAATGCTGTGGACTGCACAAGGGAGCAGGGCTTGGGAAGGAATTAGGACTAATTGGGTTCATGTGGGACTGTGACGGGAGCTGCACTTGGAATTCCTCTGATTTCATTACTGAGGCCGCTGTCTCGGTGGCGGCTGGCTCTTGCTCTTCTTCAGATGAATCTGAGGAGAGCTGAACAAGTTCAGGGGTCCGTTCAGCCATCGGTTTCACGTATCCCACAATTAGGCACTCTTCCTCTATATCATCTTCATCCGGTCTGGCTGACACGCCGACACTTGCCACAGGGTCAGTCGTGTTGAGGGCACTGAGGGGAGGGGCTGTGCTTGAGCTTGGCTCCGCCCCCTCACCCTGTGATAGGCTGGAAGAGGGGAGGAGGGTTGAATAGGACGGACCAGGCGTCTCATCATCCCACGCGGACTGACTTGGCAAACTATCCGCTCCACTTGCTGTGGCAACGGATGCAAGGCGTTCCTGGACAGCAGAGGGATTCTCCGTGACATTGTCCTCACTATCATTATCATCATCATCCTGTGAGAAATGACAACAATGAAGACTTGGATTAGGGTTGTGATTAGGGATGTCAACGATTAATCGATGATCGATTAATTGTCGATAAGAGATGCAATCGATTAAGGCTATCGATGGTCGGTTAACCGATTCAATGTTGGGCTGCGTGCGGCTCATGCGCACTCAACACGTGCGAGCGGCTGTGAGTGACGGTGACGATATATAAAAGCATCATCATTGATTCACAATGTACAAATTAAGCTTTTAATGTGATTTAAACTTTAAAGTACATTAAAATAGAAACAACATAAAAGTTCTTCAACATTAAATGCAATAGAAACGTAGTTACTAATCATTTCATCAGATAACTGTTTTATATCGTGCGCTTTGCAGGGCTGCGGGACACAGTGACAGGACAGGTAGTCTATTCATTCCTACAACTTGTTAATTCATTCCTACGAATTATTAATGTGGCAATTGTCCATGTTTCATTAATTTTGTTCCCTAAATAACCCATGATTTAAGTGAAATAAGGGAACAAATTAATAAATCGAACAAATTCTTAATTCATGAAATCTTTAATTTCCCTTCCCATGTTTACCACAGTAAGAGATGCGAAAACAGTTATTAAAAGCGAAAGATAATAAAATAAACCTGGGAAATTAGAGGGTTAGACTATGAAGATTTAGGAAAAGAAACAATGCCTAAATATACTGAATTTGTGCAAATTCGTGACCAACCGGCAAACCAGAACAAAGCCGCGTAAATGAAGACTATGGGGTCCAAAAGCATGGTCGCGATCTAACATTTTCCAGTTAACCTATTATTCCTCTAATAAACAAATCTTTTATACCACACTTGTCATAATCAGATCTTATAATTTCTAAATAAATAATTGCTGGATTCAAAACAGCGATTAATAGGCGCTGTGACCGACACATTCCTGGAGCATTCACTGCTGTCACTAAACGGTGACGCCGAGCATCGTTCACAAGTTTCTGCATGGACCTGACTAGGGCACAGGTTCTAAGCCCTGGGACAAAATGGGATGCTTTAAGGAAAATGTATAGCCTACTAAGTAATAGGCCCAACATAAAAATAACAATTTGTTTTCATGTTTTTTTTTTTTTTTTTTTTTTTTTTTTTAAATAGGCTATGCGAAATATATCCGACTTAAATAATTAAGATTAACGGATTTAAAACAGAAGTGTGGGCGCTCCATAAGTTCACAAAAAAAAAAAAAAAAAAAGGATGACAACGCATTCTGTTTGTTTGCTTTATTTTACAAGAGCACAAATCTTCTGTTTGTATTGTGAGTGTGCACAAATGAAAGTAAACACTTTTGCAGAAAATATATATTTTTTTAATGTCTCAGCTGTTTCGATCGCGCCGGAGCCTGCTGCACACGTATATTCTAGCGATTCAAACTTACATCGCAGTCTGTTCATTATCAAAATAAAATAGTCAACTAAACATTAAAAGGTTACACTGGTCAGTTTAAATAGACCGTAGTATACCGGTCCACTCTGCTGTTATGCCAAGGACGTTTTTGCTCATATGAAGAGGATCATCTTTTCTGTCTATATGCGAATGCGTGTTAAGTACAAGCCTAGTTTACATTATAAATAATAGTTTAACATTCAAATACATTGCGAATATGGAAACATTTCGTTTTATGTGGTTTAATTAACAAAGTTCGGGAGAAGCACGATCAGATAATCATCCAATTTGGCACAGGTGCATCTCGTTTAGCTAATAATCTTAAATAGCACGCAAGCGTATATATATCCAGTCTTCCTACCTCCTGTCCCACGACAGTTTTTCGGCAACCCTCCTCCACCCCAACTCCTCACTTCTAATCTATTTATCCCAAATTAGGGATAGGGGGAGTTATTTGGGTTCGGGCTATGCTCCGGGCCCGGACCCCTCCCCCAGGACAGCACGCCAAAATATGCCTACTATTTGCCTTCAGATTAGATGTAAGGGTGAACTCGTGAAGTGCCGAATGAGACATGAGCAATAACCTCCAAATAAATCTAGCCAAAGCCGCGCTCGCTCATCCTTGTCTGCACGCATGCACTGTCACGATCTAATGCGCTGTATGCTGGATTTTTAAAAATCTGCATTTTCTAGGACAGAATCCAGCAGGATCAAATTAATGTGAGCAACTGTGTTTTGGTGCAGCAGCGCCGATGTAGTTCACTTAATGTGCAGCGCAGTCACACGCGCTCCACATTTCGGATAATTTTATTTTAAATACAATAATGTCAGTTGAAAACATTGCAATTGTGCTTTAAAATACAACAACGAGCACCACAAAACCATTTAAAGAGGTGCGTTCAGCGTTCTCCGTGCGGGATTGGAAACTATCAACAAAGTAAAATGACCTCAAAAGTATGGCGCCCTTCATTTTATCAAATGATCATAATCGCATCTATTCATTTTATAATCCTGCTACTAGCATTTTATTCAGACTAAAACCTCTTTAATTCAAGTGAGAAAGCGTTTTGTGTGTGTGTGTGTGTGGCTTTTGCACATCCTGTCATACCGCTGACTGCGTGCCTGCAATAGACGCATTTTGCAGTATTATGGTTAACGATTAATCGATTAATTGATCGTTAATTTAAACGACGATCGATCATGGAAATAATCGAAATTTGACATCCCTAGTTGTGATGATAGACGATAGTATCATGTATCGATGAAACTCGGAGATAGAGAATGCCTTTGACGATTATTATTATATATCAGGTTGGTAATACTAGCTCATTAATATTAGGGCTTATTTTTTACATCATATTTATTTTTCTGTGTTTTTACAGTGTTGCACATTATAACCAATCAGAGACAATTCCGTTGAGTTTACAAATGCAATGGCCTATCGGAGAGGTTTAGAGGAGTTATCGTGTTTTGCTGTTCAATGCATGTTTATAGACCGAATTATGCTTTCTCATGGATTCTCCCATCATAAAGTGCAGATGTGCATGCAATGCATTAAATTATGTTAAATACAAATTTAGTCATATTAAAAGTATTTTATATATTTATTTAATAGATTACACTAACATTAGTCTGCTGGAGTTGGTTCACTCTCCGGCTATAAATAATTAAACAAATTAGCAGCTTAAGAAATTTAATTAATAAATTAAATCGATTAGACATTCTTTATGAACATTAAAATGTAATTAAACCATTAAAATGGAATCCCATGTAAATAAAAATAAAAACTAATTATAAAATGGATTTCATTGGGACATGAAGTTTAAATCTTCATAAAACTTTAAATAAATGGTTATAAACTTAAATTGTATTTTAATCAATTAGACGCTCTTTTTTTATTTAAATTTAACCCTTAAAACAGAATTTGGAAAAATTATTTTTGGAAAAAAAATTAATTTGGGGGGGGTGGGGGGTGGAGGGGTGGAATAAAACAGATTTCACACGGCCCTGATCAAGTTATTCATTCCAAAAAAAAAATGGCCAAGCAACCAATTTTTTCGACCACTTGAGAAGGAATGACCCTTCATTGAACAGAAAATAGAACGTAGTCATAGAAAACTACATGAAATTCAGAAACAGTTAGTCGTTACTAAATGTAAAGTGATGCGTGTCTCACCTCGGAGATGGCGATAACAGTAAGGTCCGAGCTGCTGCCCTCCTCGTAGCTGGGCGCGGGACAGTCGTAAACGGCCTGCTGGTCGTACTCCTCCATATTAAGGGTGGAGCGGGCGAAGCTCACCAGCTCATGCAGGAAGTGGTCGGTGCGTGCCAGCAGGAAGGGGCGGAGCTCGTCTCGGATGGCCATGTCCTCCATGTTGTAGTTCATGATGCGCGAGATGATGATGTTCTGCACGATGTTCACCAGTGAGCCGTGCGAACCGTACAAAACGGTGAGTTCCCGCTGTAGCCAAGGAAGCAGTCGTCGAAGACAGCCAGGGTTTTGTCGCAAAAAAGATGCGGAAATGTCCCTTCGCATGCCAGCGTCTCCTGAGTTACGCACGCGTATGCCAGTCCTGTAAAGTGCGCGGCGGAATGCGACAACGTCTTGGTCGCACAAGCGCCGCAGGCTCCGCCCCTCGCCCCGCCCATGTCTGCGCACTGTTAATCGCAGCATGTCTTGGTTCTGTGCGAGCGCCGCTGCATCCATCAGGCCGTCGAACATGATGTCATCTTCCAGTGGAGGCGACGTAGTAGGGCCGGGGGTTTGCGCTCTGTGGCTCCGCCTCTCTCTGCGTCTGAGGACTCGAGGGCGGAGCACACGCTCAGGTGGATCGGTGTTCGCAGGCGCACCGTTCTCCGGAGGCCGCACCACGAACTCCTTAAAGTCGTTTTCCCCTTTGACGGAGTGGAATATAGAGTGGAAGCGCTGCTTACAGAGCGGACACTCGGCTTTGTTCTTGGACCACTCGTGGATGCAGCGGAAACAGAACTGATGCAGGCAGCGGTCCAGCGACGCCACGTTTTTGAAGCGGTCGAGGCAGATGGGGCATTTGGAATCAGGCGAAGCGTTGGCTAATAAACGTTGAGAAGATTTCCCAGCACTGTCTCTCGTCCTCGAACGCAACTTCATCTTAGAAGGCGCCATCATCTACAACACAGTGTCAGGTTCATTAGACTTTACTACATTTTATCCAAATCAGATTACGAATGAGACACAGCGGCAAGTTACTAGTGTAAACTAGTGTAATACAAACAGGGTCCTATAAATATGAATCTTTTTTTTGATTACCATTTAGATTACGTTTTAACAGTTTAAATCAAATTGAACAATCAAAAAGGATTATTTTAACAAACTTTAACAATTTATTATAATGTAAGCAATAGTACATTATTTAACGAATCAACTTATTTCCAACAATAAAAAAAATAAATCCATTCTTGAATCTCTGAATACAGCGACAATGTATAAAAACCGTAATACTGAGAATTACGCTGAAAATATCAGAAGAAAATCACTGGAAATATTAGAAATGTTCCGATAAAAGCAGCGACGAGCTGTCTGTCGTGTTTTGATCGATGATTATTGGTTATCTCTCTCTCCTGCCTTCCTTTATGAGTCAAAATAGCGATTATAAAACACCTCTGCAGACAATAAAAGGATAAAAGACACTAAATATGATAAAAAATAAATAAACCAAATGTCTGGTTTATGGGGCAGCTTCTCACCTGATCATCGCCTACACATCACAAAAGCGCAGAAAAACGCGGTCATCCAAACTGCAAACACATCTGTGTTACATCAGCGCCACATCCTTCACGATAAAAATACAAAATAAGAGAAAATTTACATTTAAAGACCGATAGAAGTGGAGAGGTTTCGCAATGATGTTGAGGAGCAGAAAACACACTGCAGAGCGTCTCTTCCGGTAGGCGTCACGGGCACGCGCACGCACATGACACGCGCGCCCTGTGACGGCCTGGAGCGGTACTACACCGCTGGATTAATGGAATGAAAATAAATAAATAGAATGCAGAATAAATAAATATAGAAAATTAACACATGCGTGTTCTTTTTTATATATATAAACATAGTACTTATTAAATAATATACCAATAAATGATAAAGTAAACCTATTAATAGTAATAAATAAACAAATGAAAAATACAACAAATAAAATATAATAATAATAATAATAATAATAATAATATTTCTTTTTTTAAAAAATTGTAAAAACTATTATTTCTTTAAAACATAAATAGTTTTATTAAAATATACCGAAAACAAAAATCTAAATGCATGTTCTGTCTTCTTTCTTTAAAATATAAAGATAATAGAAAATAAATCAGTTAATAAAAATAAATACACAAATTAACAGAAATAAAACAAATTAATAAATTCATGCTTTTAATACTTATTGAAAATATGAACATGTATTCATTAAAATATAATAAACAAAAATTCAAATAAATAAAAAATACAAAAACAAGCAAAGAAAATTAATGCTCTATCTTCTTTTTAAACAACATATAAAAATCTATTTATAAAAACTTCAGAAAATAAATAAATAATAAAGTAAATCACTTTCTAAAATAATAATCTCTTTATAAATATAAACATATATTAATTAAAATATAAACAAAAATTAAATTTATAGAAAAAATTAAAACAGACAAATAAAAAGCATGTTCTTTCTTTTCTATCCTTAACGACATATAAACTGCCATTTATTAAAATATACAGAAAATAAATAAAATAAAATTAACGAATAAGCAAATAAAAGTAACCAATGCATTAAATAAACAAATAAACATGCATGTTCTTTCTTTAAAATACATATACACATATACATACTAAATAAAAAAATAAATAATATAAATAAGACATTTATTTTTAGTTACTAAATAAACAAATACCAAATAAATAAATAAATGCATGTTCTTTCTTTCCTTTCCAAACATTTAAACATACTTGTATCTGAATATACTGAAAATAAATAAAAAAGTAAAAACAATAGCAAAGGCAGATCCAGCTTGGATAACAATTTTTAACAAACAAATTCATCCAAATATATTGTTTGTAGGGTATAAATAATAAACATTGATTTAGTTGTTTTATATTAGGTAATTTATTTTTAAATCACTGTTTTAACTTTATTTGTCGACGGAAAATATAACAACGCGCAGTCTGAGCTGGAGAATGATAAACACGTGACGGCTTCCGGGCGTCGTCCTGGATACCAGTCGTGTGCTTCCGGTCGCTGTGCGATGCTAAGCTAAGCGTGCTAACGAGCTGCTCCGAGTTTCATCCGAATTTTAAAATCGAAATAAAGACAGAATCGAATCGAAGCGATGCGCGTCAGCCGCCGCAGTTTGGACAGAATCTTCTCGATCGTGAGTTTGAGATCTTTAACACACACACGATGAGCAGAAACACATTATACTCTACTTGACTCACAAGAGACACAGTGCTATTTAGCTGTTGTTTTGTTTTTATACTATTATGGTAGTTATTAATATTTTTAAATGTATATATATTTTGATTTAGCTTTTTAAGTTTACAATTCAGCATCAAATTATTTCAGATTTATGATAATCTACACTACTGTTCAAACGTTTGAGATCGGTAAATTATTCAGTGGTTTTTACGGTTTTATTTATTTGATCAGAAATACAGAAAAACAGTAAAATTATGAATTATTGCCATTTCAAAATATCTCTGTCAAACTGTAATTTATTTCTGTGATTTTCGTCATCGTTCCTCCAGTCTTCAGTGTCACGTGATCTTCAGAAATGATTATTTATTATCAATATCACCTACAGCTGTGCTGCTTAATATTTGTTTACCTTTAATCCCTTTTTCAGGATTATTTAATAAATGCAAGATCAAAAGAACAGCATTTATTTCAGTTTGGGGCCATTCTTTCTTTTGAAATGAATGCTTTTATTCAACAAGAGTGTGTTAAATTGATAAAAAAGTGATGTAAAGACTCATCATTAATTCATCTTTGATCACAGAAATAAATTACAGTCTAACAGCTATCCTCATAAAAAAAACTATTTTAAATTGTCATAATATTTCATGGTTTTACTGTATTTCTGATCAAATAAACACAGGCTTGATGAGCGGAAGAGGACACATCTCTCAGATCCCTAACTACTGAACAGCAGTGTGTTTTCTAGCACATCTGATTCCTGTGATTGTGTAGACTGATGGATGTGTGTGTGTGTGTGTGTGCAGGGTCTTCTGCTGCTGGTTCTGCTCTCGTGGGGCTTCGTCATCTACGGCACACGAGTCGCCGCACAGTGGGAGCTGGAGAAACGAGAGAAGATCAAGACGTAAAGCTCAGCAAACATGAGCCGAGACGCTGAGGACACAAACCCCTCACAAACACTTCTTCTGTATAAAGACTGATGTCTGTCTGGCTGCTTCATTCACACTGCTCTGTGTGTGTGACTACACTTTCAGGCCACTAGATGGCGTAGTGCACTAGAAACCACTCAAGCACACTACATAGGGCTCGAGAGAGAGCAGAGATCCGGGAATATTCCACACACAAACCAGTGATAATGCAGTTGCACAAAACAAATGCACAATAAGATTATGAAGTAAGATTAATGATGTTATTAAAGTGTTATTATAGCATCACTACGAGAGCTTGGACACTATGCGTGTGTCATTTTCTTGTGGTTTGTCTGTATTTTATGTGCCTACATATGTTTTAAAATTATCTTTATTTCAGTTTGTTGTTTTTGTACAACAGAGTAAAGTGGAAAATGTTTCCTCAGTAACATAACATAAATAAAACTTGATTTGTTTTACAAAAAGGTGTTTTTTAGTGGTTTTCATCAACCGTTTAATCTTCCTTTTTGGCTTTAATTAATATCCATTTCAGTTTTTGTTCAATATTATAATTAAACCCAACATTTGTAACATTTTTAATCTAGTGTTTCTGTTTTATTTGAGTGAACAGATGTCCTTTTTCAGCAGTTTTGGTTTGAGAGAAGCCTGTTTGTGAACGGAGCTGTGTGTGTGTGTGTGTGTGTGTGTGTTTGATGTGTCTGCGTCTGCTGTTCTCTCTGATCTTAATGAAATGATTGAGTGAATGGCTCTTTTGTGCTCGTGTGCCGCTCACGCATTTCATTAGCGAGCCTCTTCAGACGCCGGATTATTCAGAAAAGCTCTCGTCTCTTCCACATCTACAATCAGTGTGTGTGTGTGTGTGTGTGTGTGTGTGTGTGTGTCTCTGCACCTGTAGTCCTGAGGTCTGTGTGTGTGATGTTTGTCACCTTCACTAAAACTAGAGATTTATAAATAAGTTTCACACATAGTCAGATATTAGAGTTATTAGTTATTTGCAGCATAAACACACATTATATATGATGTATGATGATTTAGTGTGTGTGCATCAGCTGCAGTCAACACACTCGTGTCTCACACACACACACACACACACACACACACACACACACACACACACACTTCTTATTCAGATCATCAGCTGAGGCCAAACTCTGTCTGTAATCCAAAGACTGTTCATCTGTGTGTGTGTGTGTGTGTGTGTGTGTGTGTGTGCCAAGATGCAACGTTGACAGTGTTTTACAATCGCTTTGACAGTTTTTCATATTTTCATTTTGAGCTGATCTTGTGTGGAAAAGGAAAAATATAGAGCAACACAAAGAGAAAGAAAGAGAATGCATGCATTTACTAAACCCAACAAAAGAAACTAGAGTGAAAACACAATCTATGATCAATGTAATATACTGATTATTATCAATGTTGAACACAGCACAATATGAACAACGATGTCACCTCTGATCAATCTAATGCGTCGTTGACGAATAAAAGCATTGAAAGAACATGAGTGGCCTGTCACCATCATTAAACGCATCTGTTTCACATCTATAACACTGTCTCAACACGGACTGATCAAACACAGAACAGCTAAAGTGACACGGCATCCTAACAGAAGCAGAGCTGTGAGTGTGGTGGCTCTGTGGGGTCACGCAGGGGTCAGGGGTCACGCAGCAGGTCGGATCCGCCGAGGACTCCTGGGATCCTGGAGTAATCCTCCGTGTGTGTCTCCCGCGGTGTCACAGGGATCCTGTCGTCTTTAGCCGGAGCTGTGGAGCGCTTCTCCTCCAGCCAGTACGTCACCATATCCCCCTTCCCCTGAGACACACCAGAGAGTGTCAGCACTGACCCTCACAAACATTCATAATACATGGAGAGTAACGCTTTAAAAAAAATAGACTATATTTGTGCTTTTATATTTTTAGATGATAAAAAGGTTGCATGTCTCATAATACTTTTTGTATTAGTTTTGTAAAATATTTTTTCCCCATATCTCACACTCTTTTTATGCATTTTGTTTGGAAATGAACATGAATGTGTACAATTGCAGCATAAAAATAAAAAATAATGCAGGTGAAATTAATTTATTTGAAAACCTTTCAGATAGTAAAATTCATGTTGTTTGGATCTGTTTTTTATTTTATTTTCTTCTTTATTTTTTTAGATTTTCTTTTTTGCAATCATGAGTTAAAGGAATTTCATTCAATTCTATTCATCCCAATGGGGTTCATACTGATAATTCATGTGTGTGTGTCTGTGTGTGTGTGTGTGTGTGTGTCTGTGTCTGGTGTCTGTGTGTTATGTGTGTGTGTGCTGTGTGTGGTGGTGTGTGTGTGTGTGTGTGTGTGTGTGTGTGTGTGTCTGTGTCTGTGTGTCTATGTGTGTGTGTGTCTGTGTGTGTGTGTGTGTAATTTTTCAAAATAAAAAAAAAAAACCTATTAAAAAAGGGTTAATGCAATAATAACATAACATTCAAGAGGTTGCTGATCAGATTCGTCATAGTTTCATGTGTTTTATGCAATAAAGATTATTTGGCTCAAAACGGATCCAGAATGCAAAAATAAAAAATAAAAATCAGTGCGTTCTTCCTAAAACATGCTTTAGTTATCACACATTTACTCATGTTCCTGTGGCTCAGTGGTGATGCATTGTGGGTTGAGTTCCCAGAGAAAACACATACTGATATAGATATAGCCTGAATGCACGGTAAATAAGCATCTGCCAAATGCATAAATGTGAATTTAATTCCATCAGACATGTTTGCATTTGATTAAAATAAAAAAAAAACAGGAGAGAAAGTGTTGTTAAAGAGTGTGAATGGTAATGACTGGCTGACCTTGACCTGTAGCAGTCCTCTGCAGGTGAGCACGTATCCTCCGATCTCCTCCAGCAGGTAATATGTGCTGGAGCTGCACTGGATCTTCAGCGCTGCACACAACATCAGCCTCGGTTTACAGCTTTCTGCTAATTCAACACTTTCTGCAGTTTCTAAGTATTCCTCCTCCCGCATTAAATCCACTTCTTTAACTACACACTCTTCCGGTCAAACGTTTTAATTTTTTTAAAGAAAGGTCTTCTGCTCATCAAGGCTGCATTTATTTGATTAAAAATACTGAAAAATACAGTAATCTTGCAAAATGTTATTACAATGCAACCTGATTATTTCTACGCTAATATCCTTTCAGATAGAATTTATTTCTGTGATGCAAAGCTGAATTTCCAGCATCATTCCTCCAGCGTTCAGTGTCACATGATCTTCAGAAATCAGATGCTGAGGATCAGATGAAGACAGCATCTCTCACCTTCGCTGGTGGACTCCATGCGGGACGCCGTGTTCACCGTGTCTCCAAACAGACAGTACCTCGGCATCTTAGTCCCCACGACTCCTGCCACCACTGGACCTGAAACACACACCGGATAAAACCGGGTTACACACATCTCTTATTAAAGCAGCAGAAGTTCTTGACCAGAGTGTGTGGACCTGAGTGTATCCCAGCCCGGATCTGCAGCTGGGTCTGTGTCTGTGGGGGATCCTGAAGGTCTTGCAGACGGACACCAGATCCAGAGCCATGCTGGCGATCTCAGACGCGTGGAGAATCCCGTTCTCTCTCGGCACACCGGACACCACCATATCTGCAGCACAGACCCTCACGTCACACATCTCTGGAGAGACTCAACACACACTGTGAGGAAACTGTGAGGCGACGTACAAGCATCGCCGATGTTTCCACTTTATAGACATCATAGTTGTCGATGATCTCGTCGAAGGTGGTGTAGAGTTTGTTGAGGGAAATCCACCACCTGGTAAGGAGTGCTGGTGCTGGACAGCTGCGTGAATCCCACGATATCACTGAGAAGACCACCGGAGACCACAGGAAGAGAGACAGAAGAGATCTGAATCAGTGTCTCTTCAGTGAATGGGTGCCGTCAGAATGAGAGTCTGATAAAAACATATTAATCTGCTGTTGTCTCTCACAGATTAGTTCAGAGCTGTTTAAACGCTGCTTGATCTGTGCAGATTTCTCTCCTGATTCAGAGCAGAACACTGTTTCACTGGAGGAAGTGTTATTCTGGATTATAGACTCTATGTGTTTGAGTTAAAATCATCTTAATGCTGGATGTGTTTCAGGTTTTGTCTTCTCCAGATGTTCACTGATGGACTGTG
>NW_020527177.1:2500-31748 GCF_003368295.1 Carassius auratus | reverse complement strand
CTCACTCACATTTAACTGATGGACTGGAGTGCTGTGGATTATTGTGATGTTTTTATCAGACTCTCATTCTGACGGCACCCATTCACTGCAGAGCATCCATTGCTGAGACACTGATGCAATGCTACATTTCTACAAATCTGATGAAGAAACAAACTCATCTACATCGTGGATGACCTGAAAATGAGTACTTTTTCAGAATTTTTTTTTTATTTTTGGTGAACCTTTACTTTAAGAAGTAACAAACATTTGAAGCAGGGCGAGTAGTTGGTCTCCATTTCCTCTAAACAGGAACAGGAGAGATCAAGATCAGTGTGACCAATGAACATTCCCAGTCCACCTTCAGCTCTCACACCAGTAAGAAGACCCAGCCGTCCATGTATGAGCAGCTCCGAGACATTTCCATCGACAATATATGCAGGTAAACCTCATTTGTATGTGTGGAAATGTCCTTAGGTAAAAGTTCCTATGCATAATTTTTATATATTGCAATATGAGAGCTTAGAAGTTTTGCATTCCAATTAATAGTATGTTTAAAAGTGTGTCTTGAGCAGCAAACAGCATATTAGAATGATATCTGAAGGATCAAGTGACACTGGAAATTAAGCGTTGCATCACAAATACAAATTTAATTTTAAATTGTATAAACATAGAAAATAGTGATTGTAAATTATAAAAATATTTCACAAATGTTACTGTTTTTACTATATTTTTTATCAAATAAATGCAGCCTTGGTGAGCAGAGAAGTCTTATTTAGTAGAAGTATGTGAATTGGGATTCAAACTGTAATTTGTACGGTCTATAACATGACTTTGCAGTTTCTCATATAGTTAAATTAAAAATTAATTTATGCATTTAGCAGACGCTTTTATCAAAGCGACTCACAGTGCATTCAGGCTATCAATTTTTACACAAAATGTGTTCCCGGGGAATCGAACCCCCAACCTTGCGCTTGATAGTCCAATGTTCTACCAATTGAGCTACAGCAATACTATAGTTGACCACTTATTACTAGACACTAATAAGTAACTAAGTTTTTCTTTCTTGTTCCAGGTGTTTAAAAGCAGGCTTGTGCATGGACTCAGTCATCGTTGAGGCTTTCCTCGCCAGTCTTTCCAACCGTCTCTACATCTCGCAGGAAAATGACAAGTATGTTCTTAAAATCTGACAATAAAGCACATCTCGCCCAACTTAAGCCAAAATTAGTTTTTACTAGTCATTAAATAGTTCAAAGTGTTTTATTCAAGTGGAATTTAAGAAAATTAGGCGATCTGTTATTCTGTAAGGAGTCTCTGAGATGTTATTTGTGTCCCTCTCCATCAGGGACGCCCACCTCATCCCGGATCACACCATACAAGCTTTAGGACACATCGCCGTGGCCCTGAGGGACACTCCTCGTGTGATGGAGCCCATCCTTCAGATCCTGCAGCAGAAGTTCTGCCAGCCACCGTCCCGGCTCGACGTCCTCATCATAGATCAGCTGGGCTGTATGGTCATCACAGGAAACGTACGCTGCACTTCTGTCTTCTGTCACAGGAAGTGTTTTGAGCAGACTGCTGGTGCTAATATCTCCCATCTGTTTGTCTCCCACAGCAATACATTTATCAGGAAGTCTGGAACTTGTTTCAGCAGATTAGTGTGAAGGCCAGCTCGATGGTTTACTCCACCAAAGACTACAAGGATCATGGATACAGGTGACTTTTTTATTTTTACCAGTGGCATGTGGGTGGAGAAAATCATATTAATCCCACTAGATAAAATCAGGTTGTGTCCTTAATTAAACTAAATCTTCTGTTTCACTCAGTGATCATACACTGTAAAAAAAATGTCCACTTCCACTTAAAAACTTCAGTTGCTGCCTTAAATATTTAAAATCAAATTGGCTGTACATTTAAACTTAAATCGTATTATATCAAGTTAAAACTCATAGAATTGATTATATATATATATATATATATATATATATATATTATATATATATATATATTATTATATATATATTTTTTTTTTTTATAATTTTTTCTTTAATACAAAATCAACAGCTTGCTAAGTGATCAATGTAAAATCAGCAATGTCAGCAACGAAAACCAACAAAAAAAAAAAAATTATAAATATATATATATATATATATATATATATATATATATATATATATATATTATTCATAGACTCATGTAGGCTGCAACAAATTTTATATTGTGAAATTAGATTATTAAAAAAAGAATATATTTTAAAAGTCATCTTTGGAATCAAAGGAATAAATTAAATTTTAAAATCTGCTCAAATAGAAACAGTTATTTTAAATTGTTTAATATCTCATAATATTACTGTTTTTACTGTATTTCTGATAAAGACAAATCAGTCTTTGAAACCTGTAAAAGATATTAATTATTAAAAACTTTTGACCATCTTGACTACGTAAAAAAAAATTGCATATAACATAATACCACACACATGAAAATTCAGCAAGTCAGAAGAGATGTATAGATAAAGTGTGACAGTTACAGTAATGATGTCACATAAATGCACGACTGTACTTGTTTCAATTGCATCTGTAGCTTGTCTGTAACTCCCGTTCGGCTTATGTTTGCTGCGAGACACTGTTCTCTGGCCGTGATCAACGCGCTGGCCAAATCCGCAGCAAACCTGCAGACAGAGCAGATGGTGGATGAGCTGCTGGTGAATCTGCTGGAGCTGTTTGTGCAGCTGGGGCTGGAGGGGAAGAGAGCCAGCGAAAGATCCAGTGAGAAGGGCCCGGCCCTCAAGGTACCAAACCTTCACATTAAAGTCATTTATTATTCCTCTGCTTCACTGAACATCTCAACAGCAGATCTTGCATTCATTATATGGGACCACTTGTAAATGTTATATGTGACCGCGGACAACAAAACCAGTCATAAGGGTCAAGTTTTTCAAAACTGAGATTAATGCAATCATCATCAGCTGAAATAAATAAGATTTCTTTGATGTATGGTTTGTTAGGATCGGACAATATTTGTCTGAGATACAACTATTTCTGAGCATGCAAAAAAATCTAAATACTGAGTAAATCATCTTTAAAGTTGTCCAAATTAATTCTTTGCAATGCATATCACTAATCAAAAATACAGTTTTTATATATTTATGGAAGGAAATGTACTAAATATCTTAATGGAACTTGATCTGTATTTAATAACCTAATGATTTTGGTTTAAAAGAAAAATCTATAATTTTGACCCATACAATGTTGTTTTTTGGATATTGCTATGAATATACCCCAGAGGCTCCAGGGTCACATATGATGATTAAAGAGGGTCTGCTGAAAGTCACAGCAGGGAGGATCGGTTTAATTCAGGGCAGACCACTGGATTCGTCCTCAGCATTCACAGGCGACAGTGGGAAAGTCATGAGATATCTAGCTAAAATGAAGCAGTTGAGTAATGTGGTGTTTCTTTTGCTTGTTCTTCCTCAGGCGTCCAGCAGCGCTGGGAATTTAGGAGTTCTGATTCCTGTCATTGCTGTGGTAAGAGATGTGACACTGACTGCATGCACTAGTAGATTACACTACACTACACATCTATTGAAATTTGAGTCACTCACCTTTGGTTAAAAACAAAATGGTTCTCTTAATTTAGTTAATGATTTTAAAATTAATAATTAGTTATTTAATAGTTAGAGTTTTTAAACAGGCATTTTTATTGAACCATAAATCTATAGAAATGAAACTGATATAAATGGTTTCTAGAGTAAATCTGATTTGTTTGCGAAATATGATCAAAATTAACACAACACGCCCCACGCATTTTTTAATTTGATTATTTTGTTTTTCTCATTTATTTTAATTGTCAATGCTTTAATATAATTAAATATTATTACAATTTAAAATAATTTCCTATATTATTAAATATAATTAAATCCTGCTACTATTTTACTTTATGGCTGCCAAAAATCAGCTTTTTCATCACAGGAATATATTGCATTTTAAAATATATAATAACAGAAAATAATATTTCACAGTACGACTATTTTAACTGTATTTTAATCAAATAAATGCAGATTTGCACTTTTTTTTAATGCTTGCTTGAGTCATGTTCACAAAGTCGGCTGTTACGTTGCGGCCTCACTTTATTTTACTCTGCATAAATAATCATTTTGGATGAAACCTGATTTTATGATGTTGTCCTGATGTTATGCGGTTCATAATTTCATCTGACTGTTTTTTTTTTTTAATCTTACAGCTGACCAAACGTTTGTCGCCCATAAAAGAGGCCAAACCGAGACTGCAGAAGCTGTTCAGAGATTTCTGGCTGTATTCAGTTGTGATGGGCTTCGCTGTCGAGGGCTCAGGTCAGATAACTCTCGCTAGTCAACATGTATGTTGTAGCTGTTTCATTTTCTTAAGATTGAATAACATAACTTTTACCAGTATCGTATCGTGTTGTCAAAGTACCAAATTTCAGTATTCGGTACCGATACCAGTGAAAATCCACGGCTCTCGATACCAATTTCAGTACCAAAGTAAAACACAAAAATATTCTAATTAAAAAAAGAAAAAAACACTTTTTATCAAAAAATAAATAAAACCGATGCCATTCTTTATACTTATTTTCAATTATGTTTAAAGTGTTTCTACAAGTAATATAATTATGAAAAACAATTAACCAGTTTCACCCAAATTTAATTTGTCTTTTAATTAATGAGATTTAAACATTTTCTTTTTTGGTAAATAAAGGGGACTTGGTATTAAAATTAAAGCATGGAAGAAATATTGTGATTTATTTCTTTAAAGTTTTATCATTTTTTTTCAACAGTAGTAGCAGTATCACATACATTCTACTAAATAATAGTAATATCTAGCACAATGCCTTTATTTAAAAATGAACTTTTATTTTGACGGGCTACTTTTATTTTGACACTGGTTTTCTCAAATGAAACTGTAAAATGCTTGTGAAGTGACTCAGAACAGTTCTGGTGATGTAGTTTATGTGTTTATGTCCTCACTGAGACGGCAGATGCTGAAATTACTGCAAGCGTCACGCGCTTCAGTCTATGTAGTAAACAAACCATTCATTCATTCACACAGAGACGCCTAGAACATGCAGGATTCATATTACAACCACATTTTGTGGCTTAACATTTACAGATACTGGTCCGTATGGAGATTTTATTTTATTTATTTATGCTAACTTTGACAAATTCCGTGACTTTCCATATTAAAATGTAAGCTTCATTTTCATGACTGGATTTTGAGATTCCATCCGTGTTTTCTGTTTCGCGGAAATCATATTCATTTTAATTTTTTTAGTACCGACTTGGTACCAAAAGTACCGGGTCTTTTGACAACACTAATCGTAGTTCGATATGGAGGAAGGAAGCTCTGTAATTATACAGCCACTTAATGCTGTGTTAAAAACACTCAAATATTAAATCAAAGCCTTGTGTTAGCAAGCCATGTGAATATCCATCTCATTGATTGTGTCATCTTCCACGTTCAGGTTTGTGGCCGGAGGAGTGGTATGAGGGAGTGTGTGAGATCGCAACCAAATCGCCGCTGCTGACGTTCCCGAGCGGAGAGCCGCTTCGCTCAGAGCTGCAGTATAACTCTGCGCTGAAGAACGACACGGTGACTCCGGTACTGCTCCATCAGTAACACTCAGATCGCTCTCTGCTTGCATTGTTGCCAAATCAGACAGGTCATTTTGGTCAATTCAAGTCACATTTATTTCTACACATGTAGGGCCTTATACAGACCGTTTCAAAGCTTTAAAATGTAAAACATTTTAGTAAGTATAGCATAATTTCAGCAAAAAACTAAATAAGCTCTACAGGAGACAACAGTGCCTGTGCAAACCTGTTTCAGCCATGGAATAAAACAATTAAAAAGGTAAACGTGACTTTATATCTATATATATATTTATAAAAGAAAAAAGTCATTAGTTTGAGATGCATATTCAGAATTCTGACCTTTTCTCACAATTCCTCAAAGTTCTTGTGTTCTTGTGTTTTTTTGGTTCTGCTATGGAATAATATTTATTGTGAGTTCCTATGTTTTTAAACACAATTGTGAGTTTGTCGGATTGTCAGAATTCTGACTCGTCTTCTCAGAATTGTGAGATTGTGTTTCTCAGTACTGAGTTTACGTGAGAAACCTGGGCGTTTATATGAGGAAATCCTCCAAATTGCAAGAAACAAAAGTCAGCATTTTGAGAAGAAAATGATTTTGTTTCAATCTTCTGGCAGAAATTGGCTTTTATTATCCAGCTCAATTCAGTTCAAATGTATTTTTTTCATCTGATAGCATGAGTGCAGACTAACTGTGACTCAAGCACAAAGTACTAGTCTCTGGGGTATATTTCTAGCAATAGCCAAAAAAAAACATAGTATGGGTCAAAAAAAAAATATATATATATATTTTATGCCAAAAATCATTAGGATATTAAATAAAGATTATGTTCCATTAAGTTTCTTACCGTAAATATATCAAAACTTAATTTTTGATTAGTGATATGCATTGCTAAGAACTTAATTTGAACAATTTTAAAGATGATTTTCTCAATATGTAGATTTTTTTTTTTGCATTTCAAATAGTTGTATCTCAGACAAATATTGTCCGTTCCTAACAAACCATGCATCAATGGAAAGATTATTTATCAATGCATTCATCTCCATTTAAAAAAATTGACCCTTATGACTGGTAAATATATAATGTGATAATATCACTGAATGTGAATAGTCTTTCTGGACATGATTGCTGAAACTGTGCCTCCACACGCATCAGTTCGATCCTGTAAACCGAACGCTGTGTGTTGTGTTTCTAGGCCGAGCTGAATGATTTGAGAGGCACCATCATTAACCTGCTGGATCCTCCGCCGGAAGTGGCTGCGCTCATCAATAAACTGGACTTCGCCATGTCCACCTACCTGCTGTCCGTCTACCGCCTGGAGTACATGAGGTACACCGGATCTGTCCAGCAGGGCACGTCTTTCAGTCTGAACGGTCATGTGACCTCTTGTATCTTCTCAGGGTGTTACGCTCGCTGGATTCGGATCGTTTCCAAGTGATGTTTCGATACTTTGAGGACCGAGCGATCCAGAAGGATAAATCAGGTGGGTTAGATCTTAAAACATTCATCTGTTAATAGATGGATTAAAACGTATGGTTTGGTTCTCTCAGAATGACTCCTTTTAGGTTGCACTTAAAGATACGTTTTATTGCTACCTATATTCTGAAGTGTAGCTTGCTCATAAAATTTGTGAAATAGTGATTGTTTTTTTTCCTCCCTGTTGAAATACTGTATTTTATGATTCTGATACACTATTACAGCAACAAACCCAGCTTTATCCAGTGTTCATATTAACCTGTTGGAAATGCATGCAAATCAGGACTTTTTTCAATTATACTGTACATTAAACATTTTAGAAAACTCGCATTTCATTTTATTCATTAATGCATTGTGATTTATCTCTATTTTTTAACCCATAGAGTCTTGTTTTAAGAGTCATGTCTGATCAGTAGATGATTATTTGTGAGCTGTGCTGTGATTGTGTTCCTCTCATCCTCTCAGGAATGATGCAGTGTGTCATAGCGGTGGGTGACAAGGTTTTCGATGTCTTTCTGCAGATGATGGCTGACAAGGTAAATGAGAAATCACCTGAACCGCTTTAACATCTCGACTCGGCCACTCATTGTTATCCTCTAATGTTATATATCTTTTTTTCTAGGAAAAGACTAAAGCTCATGAGGAGGAGTTAGAAAACCATGCTCAGTTCCTGTTGGTCAACTTCAACCACATTCACAAGAGAATCCGCAGAGTTGCAGACAAATATCTGTCAGGACTCGCTGAGACGTGGGTCTTTCTCCATTACAATCACAGACCGTACTGAACACTAATGTGTTGCGTAGAGATCTTGTTTCTGTAGATGTGTTCTCATGTTTCTGTGTGGGGATAGTTGACTCAATAGAGAAGTGCATTTCTTCTTCTTGAATGTTCAATGCAGCTGTGTCTCTTTGTTTTTGGTCTAGTTTTCCGCACTTGTTGTGGAGCGGTCGTGTCCTGAGGACCATGCTGGATATATTACAGACCCTGTCTCTTTCACTCAGTGCTGTACGTGCTTCTTGCTTTGCTCAGATCAAGTTTAGATATTATTTCCCCGTCTGGAGGTGTTAAAGGAGAGGTTTATGATAAATTATTGATTTCTTAATTCTTCAGGACATCCACAAAGACCAGCCGTATTATGACATACCGGACACCCCGTATCGTATCACCGTGCCGGATACATACGAGGCCAGAGAGGTGCATTTACTTGACTTATTCTTGCTTTTCTATGCTTTATAAAGCCACAGGAACTTTATGTATTTGCAACCAATTTAATTTATATAATATAGTAAAAAAAAATATATATATATATATATTATATATATATATATATATATATATATATATTATTTTAAACTTTTAGAAACTTTTACACTTTTAGAAATGTTTATTACAGTGTAATTATATAAATGTTTAAATATAACAATAATAATAATAATTATAATAATAATTTTGTTATATACAGTTTATTATTTATGTATATTTATATCATACATTTCTTAAATATAAATGTTTTATATTGTTATCAATATATTTTAAGCAAATATATATATATATGTATGTATGTATGTATGCATGTATGTATATATATTTGTGTTTATTTGTATTATATGTGTGTATTATATTAATATAAAATAATTATTTATAAAATATTTTTTATTAAACAATAATAATAAAAATAACAACACAAAAATGTACATATATTTGTTTAATATAATAATTAATAATTGTGTTATAAATATACAGTAAAAATAATTTATGTAGATTTATATTATACATACATTTCGTAAATATAAATGTTTTTATATTTTTATGAATATATTTTAATGTACGTATATATAAAAAATTAAATGTGATATATATATATATATATATATATATATATATATATATATATATATATGTATGTATATATGTATGTATATCTGTTTTTTATTAAACATAATAATAACACACAAAATTCTAAATATATTTATGTTTAATATAAATATTAATTTTATTATTTTTACCTAATTTGTAATTTAACTAAAATTAACAATAAAAATGTATCCGTGTATTTGCCTTTTTCCACTGCAATATAAAATGAGTTTAAGAAGGCATAGATATGAATTTGGCTTCTTATTAAAAGCGTGGGATTGCATATGTGTTAGTGATATATTTGGGATTTCATATGTCATGTTTAGAGCATAGTGAAAGACTTTGCTGCCCGCTGTGGAGAAATCCTAAAAGAGGCCATGAAGTGGGCACCATCGGTCACCAAATCTCACCTACAGGTTTGGCCTCCCTTTCAAAATGTCTCGATTCACTATCACGATTGTCCTCTGCAGTGGTTTTGAACATCATCGATGTATTTTCCCCAGGAGTACCTGAATAAGCACCAGAACTGGGTGTCAGGTCTGTCTCAGCACACGGGTCTGGCGATGGCCACCGAGAGCATCCTGCACTTCGCTGGATATAATCGACAGAGCACCAGTCTGGGGGTAAGATGAGCTGCTTCTGCTGAGACTCAGTTCATGCTGAAGGGAGATAATGACTAGTGCCTTAGTGATAATAAACAATCAGGAAGTTATGTGAGAAGTATGTTCTCTGTCATTTCAGACTAGTGTTATTTGGGGTTTATTGAGCTACTATAATAGTTTTGTTAATATTTTGTTAATATTTTTATTTTATTGAACTTTTTCCATTTTCATTTTAGTTTCGATCAAAGTTTGTTTTTTATTATTTATTATTATTTTAAATATGTCCTTACAGTTTTTATTCATTTTTTTAGTAGAATTGAAAAAGTACATCTAGTTAAACTAAATGAAAGTTAGAAAATTTACCTTGGCAACTAGCTGAAATAAAACAACTAAGTTTATTTTATTCTTTATTTTATTGGGTTATTGTTTTGAAACTAGCTGAAATAAAACAACTAAGTTTATTTTATTTTTTTTATGTTTAATTTTATTGGGTTATTGGTTTTTTTTAACTAGCTGAAATAAAACAACCAAGTTTATCTTATTTTTTCTTTTATTGGGTTATTGTTTGTTGAAACTAGCCGAAATAAAACAACTAAGTTTATTTTATTTTTTATTTTATTGGTTTATTGTTTTGTTTTTTTGCAACTAGCTGAAATATTTTATATTTTAATGGGTTATTTATTTATTTATTTTTGCAACTAGCTGAAATAAAACAACCAAGTTTATTTTATTTTTTATTTTATTGGGTTATTTTTTTGGCATTTATTTATTTATTCATTTTTGGGTTTATTTATTTATTTTTTGCAACTAGGTGAAATAAAACCAGTTTAAGTTTTTAAAAGATTTTAATTTATTTTATTTTAGAGTTTTATTTCTAAATGATTTTATCATTTATATTTTATTTGAGTTAGATTTTTGGATTTAGCATTAATTTTGTCAAGTAAAAATATGTTTTTTTAACTCATGCTTTTTATTTTAGTTAACAATAATGTTCCTATTTCAGACCACTCAGCTCACAGAGAGACCAGCATGTGTGAAGAAAGACTACTCCAACTTCATGGCCTCCCTCAACCTGAGAAACCGCTATGCTGGAGAGGTAATGCTGAATAATAAAGCCGAGGCTGCTGGGGGTTTTATGAAAGAAGCTCAGACACGTGTCTCGTATACAGGTAGCAGGGATGATCCATTTCTCCGAGGCCACGCGGAGCACGTCAGATCTGAACAAGCTGATGATTCGTGAGATGAATGAAGCTCTGGACGGAGGTCAGCCGGAAGCCTTCACTGAAGCCATGTTCAAAATGACTGCGCTGCTCATCAGCTCCAAAGGCATGTTACTACACTTCAAATAGATGTTCATACCATCAAGTTGCATAATGAAACACTGAATATACCACAAATCAAGTTCAGTTTTCCAGTATGCTGACAAGAAGATCAGTAAGACAGTAAGGCAGTCGTTAATGTTGTGTTTATTGTGTAGAATGGGATCCTCAGCTGCTGCATCGCCTCTGCTGGTCTCCGTTAAAGATGTTCACCGAGAATGGCATGGAAACAGCTATTGCCTGCTGGGAATGGCTCCTGGCTGCGAGGACAGGCGTTGAAGTCCCGGTAAGATACACACATGTATATGTAGAGCTGTCATAATACCAGTATTTAGTCAATGCATACCAATACCAGTCAAATGAAATGGTCTCAAAACCCAAATAAAATGTAAGAAAAGAAATCTCAAGTAATTATAAGAGCTGTAATCACATAACCAACACAATATTCAAGCAGCTGGAAATAAAACAATAAATTAAAAACATACTGAAATGTATAGTATTACTTTATAATATTACTTTATTTATACACAAACTGTATTAAATTAATGTATAATTATTATATAATTAATTATCAGCTGCAACTGCCAGAAATGAACAAATTTTTCATGTATTAATTTATTAATTTGTAATAATATATCAACTTAATATACAATTATTATATATTTTTTTGTATTCTATTAAATTAATAACCTTTAAATGGGCTTAAGGCTGTCAACAGCTCAAAATTTTAGAAATAAAATAGACAAGTACATGTAAAGTAGTACTTTAAAATACAATTGCAATTATTTACAATGTGTGTATATATATATATATAATGTATATAGTACAGACCAAAAGTTTGGAAACATTACTATTTTTAATGTTTTTGAAAGAAGTTTCTTCTGCTCATCAAGCCTGCATTTATTTGATCAAAAATACAGAAAACAAATTAATATTGTGAAATATTATTACAGTTTAAAATAATTGATTTTAAAAACTATTATACTTTAAATGATCATTTATTTCTGTGATGCAAAGCTGAATTTTTAGGATCATTATCACATGATCCTTTATAAATCATTCTAATATGATGATTCATTATCAAAGATGGAAACAGTTCTGCTGCTTAATATTTTTTCAGAACATATGATACTTTTTAAGGATACTTTGATGAATAAAAAGAAAAAAAAAGAAGCTATGTTTTTAAAATATTAATATTTTGTAATAACAATATACACTACTGGTCAGTAATTTGGGGTCAGTAATATTTTTCTTTTTTTTTTCAATAAAATCAATACTTTTATTCAGCAAGCATGTGTTAAATAGATAAAAAGTGATAGTAAAGGAAATATATTATTACAATATATATTACAATTTTTTTATTTTAAATAAATGCAGTTCTTTTTAACCTTTTATTGATCAAATATATTAGACAGCAGAACTGTTTCCAACACTCATAATAAATCAGAATATTAGAATGATTTCTAAATGATCATGTGATCGACTGATGTTACATGTGACACTGAAGCTGGAGGAATGATGCTGGAAATTCAGCTTTGCATCACAGGAATAAATTATTTATTTAAAGTATATTCAAATAGAAAACTATTATTTTAAGTTGTAATAATATTTCACAATATTACTGTTTTTTCTGTATTTTTGATCAAATAAATGCAGGCTTGATGAGCAAAAGAAACTTCTTTCAAAAACATTAAAAATAGTAATGTTTCCAAACTTTTGGTCTGTACTATATGTATATATATAAAATATTAGTATTATATATTTATATAATACTAATATAATAGTTTTGAATTTGATTTATTATATATTACTGTATAATAAAATTAAATACACACACACACACACACACTTTATTATACAGTAATATATTGTATTGTATTGAACACCTCCAAACATTTGCACATGTAAAAGTCTAAGAATGCACACAGTGCTCTAATATTCTGTTCACGATGAAGTCTAAATCTGTGCTGTTATATTCGATGTTTCCTCATGTAACGTGCGTATCTGAGCTATGCAGGTGTTCCAGTGTTTTTGGCTAGTGTTCACTGAGTCTCTCCTCTGTTCTGGGGTCAGTTCATGCGGGAGATGGCAGGTGCGTGGCAGATGACCATCGAGCTGAAGATAGGGCTGTTCTCTGACGCCCAGGTGGAGGCGGACCCCCTGGCGGCCTCCGAGGAGAGCCAACCCGTCCCCTGTCCGCCCGACGTCACGCCCCACTACACCTGGATCGAGGTTACTTCCTGTTACCCTGTTTGCCCATCATGAGTTTATCGCTGTGGATTTTTGATGAGGGTCGCTCTTGTGTAATTGCATTAATAAACCTTTCACTTCACGTTGATACAGAATCTGTCTTTTTGAGAAAAACGGTTCACAATTTGTTTTTTTGGGGGGTTTACCAAAATGTCAAACATTTTATTTATTCCATCAAGTCATTTTTTCTCTCCATTTGTCTAGTTCCTGGTCCAGCGCTTTGAGATCGCCAAGTACAGCAGTGCTGATCAGGTGGAGATTTTCGGCACTCTTCTGCAAAGGTCTCTGTGTCTCAATGTTGGCGGCCCGAAAAGCAGCCTGAACCGCCACGTGGCGGCCATTGGACCACGCTTCAGGTTAGTAAGAACACTGCACTGTAAAACTGTTTCAAATAAAGATTATTGGATTATTAAAGATTATTTCAGACTTCAGTTTGCTCCAAACATTCACAGTTAATTCAACATAATTGGTCTGCAAAACCAGAGTGACTTTCACTGAGCCTGTCAAGAACAAGGTCTTATTTCATCCCTAAATCAAAAGAAAGAAATGTCAAATTTGTAAACAACATTTTTCTTTGCTTAAGAAAAAATAAATCTTTTTTTTTTTTTTTTTTTTTTTTTTTTTTTTACAAAAATTGTGCACATATTACATTTTACAAGAAAATACTATTTCAGTTTTTCTACCTCAAGATTGCATATTTTATTTGATGCGTTACTTGCTGTGTTTTGTAATTATTTGTGAAATATACTAGCAATTTTGGAATAAAAATTTTTAGTAAATCCTAAACAAATCCAAACCTTTTTCAGTGCAGTTTATTACATTTACACTTGTTATTTGAGTAAATTTGAGATACTTTTATAGTTTTATTTTAGTATTTTCATTTTAATTTGAATAAAAGTTTCAGTATTTTTTTTTTTGTCATTTTTATTAGTTTTTATTTCTATGTCTATATAGAGTTTATTCATTTTTATTTCAGTTTTGAAATGTGGCTCTGAGTCATTTCTTTTTCAATTTTTCTATTTTTTTTTTTATGGATTTAGTTTTCATTTTAGTTTTAGTTAATTATAATAACCCTAGGATTGAACTGTATTTCTGTGCCCTCAGGTTGTTGACTCTCGGACTTTCGCTCCTTCATTCTGACGTCGTGACCAACGCCACGATCCGTAACGTGCTGCGGGAAAAGATTTACTCCACCGCCTTTGATTATTTCAGGTACTGCTTAGATTGGAGTTTTTGATAAATGATAAATGCTTGTGGAGAGAGGAAACGATGACAAATGAAAACAAAACCGACCACAGAGCATCGTAAAATTGTTATTAATCTCTGTTTGTGTATAGTCATATTTAAATATCTACATCAAAGTTAAGGCAATTCACACTTTACTTTGATGAAGATGTTGTTGTTTAAACTTAAATCTGTTGTTGTAGCAGTGGGACTTTAGTATCATCGATTTTAAAGTTATAGTTTGTTAACATTTTAAATTAGATTTTTATTTTCTGTTTTCATTTAATTGTTAGTATTTTATTTTAGTACTTTAATTTGAAGAAATTCAAATGATACATTTTTCTCTTTGGTAACTAGCTGAAAGAAAATAAGTAATATTTCAGGTTATACTTATTTTATTACAAATAATGAAAATGTTTTTTATGGTTTTACTTTCAGCTAACAATTTAATTTTTAAAAAAACATTTTCAAGGCTTCAGGCATATAAATAGCCAAATAAGGTATGTAATGATTATCAATGGAATATTATGTTAATTATTATTATTATTTATTATGTAGTAATTATATAATAAAGTAATATTTTTCGAGAAGCATTAAGAATAATGAATAGATGAATGAGAGAGAATTTGTTAATTACTTTTAAAAACTCTAAAGTAATGCATGTTAATAAGAATTAGAAATGAAAGAATTAAAATTAAAAAAAAAATTTTGATTTAGTTATTTTAGGTGTTTCAATTTAAACTTGGCAACTGGCTAAAATAAACTAGCTTTAAGTATATTTTATTTAATTTCTGTTAATGTTATTTTTTTTAATTACAAGTAGTGTTTGTAGTGTGTAAATATTTTATATATAAATATAAAACTTTTCATTTTTTTTTTTTTTTTTTTAAATACAGTTTTTCTCAAATGCATGTTGTGTGTGTATTTATACATACATAAAAAAAATACACAGTACACAAACATATATTAATGTAAACACACTTATATTTTTGAATGCGTTCCATCACGATTAATAGTTTGACAACCCTAGATAACTCTTTTGATATGCAGTTGATTTTCATTTTTAAGTTGGCAGTCTCTGCTAAGCTACTTGATATTTTTGGCTGCTTGTGTGCTTAGTCAAATAAATGAATCCTCATGATTTTAATGATTTTATTTTATTTTTTTCTTCTTCTTTTTCAGCGTTGCTTCAAAGTTCCCCACTCAGGGAGACAAGCGTCTGCGCGAGGACATCAGCATCATGATCCGCTTCTACGCCAGCATCCTCTCCGATAAGAAGTACCTAGCTGCTAGTCAGCTCGTGCCACCTGGTGAGCTTGGCGCCAATCCCCCTCAAAGCTCCCAATCTGCTGGGATTTTCGGATCGCTTATCGTTTCCAGCACTTCTCCGCTATCGATATTAAGTAAGCTTCTCTTGCTACGACTGTGCGACTACAGTGCAGCAGGAGCATGTTTATGCGGTTCAAATTTGCATGGCTGCAAATTTGAAACCTGTACTAAAAATGCACGGTAATCATCTAGACGGCCGGATTTATCAATTTGTCGCCAAGCGCAGATTGACAAATGCGTCCGTCCCGTCTCTCCCCGCCTCACCATCCTTCTCTCTCCATTATAGAAACATGACCTCATCAGAACATTAGCGCCCTCTCTCATGTAAAATGCATGATCATTTCAATATCAGAGGACTAATTGAGACTTCATTCGTCCCTTAAAGCCTCTCCATCGTGTGATGTGCTACATCGCCAGACAGCTCCACAAATCAGTTGCTTCGCTTGGTATTTACTCGTCGACTGTATCATTTGCAGGCTTGACTTCTTCAGATGCTGTGTGTTAATAATTCATTAAAGCTGATGGGAAAGGGAAAGGAGAAAAAGTGCTGGAATGATGGGACAAAATTTGGAAATGGGGTAAAAGAAGAATATTAATTTACAAATAATGAGTGAATCTCACGGCATCTGTCAGGAAACATGTTATATCTCACCCCTAAATCAGATTTTAGATTAAATTGAATATTATTTGAAAGTGCTCCGTTTTTACACAACAAGAAATTAATTGTTTTTCAAAAAAAAAAAATATTATTATTATTTTTAGATCTTTTCCACTAATTAATTAATATCTAAAAATGCATTATTTTTTCCACACATTTCCAAAAAAATGTTTTAGAAAAAAATTATTTTATGTGCAATAAATATGATACATAAATAGAAAAATAGTATATAATATATATTTAATGAGATTAAAAAAAATAATAATTCTGACAGTTTTGCACATTTTCTGACACATTATTAAAATAATTTATTGAATTAATTACTTCATGTGCACTAAATAAGAAACATAAATTGAGATAATTGTATGTTATGTATTATTTTACATCAAGTGCACTTTTCATGCGCGTTAAGAAATGTATTGTATTTTTAAAGTCTAAAATCTGGAATAATTATCAATGGAATAATATTGAATGAAAATATTAGAAGCATTAATGTAAGAAAAATGAGAATTACTAAAGAAACTAAAAAGTTACGTATTACAGTAATTAAAATGTTGGTTGAACATGGAAACATCATGAAAATGTCACAATGCAATAAAAATATTTATTATAAAAAAATAGCATTTTCTTTATGCGTATGCCTTATTTATTTTTTATTTTTTGGGGGGGGTAAATTATGATCTTCACACACTCTTCATGAGATTCACTCTAATAGTGTAGGTACCAGAGAGAAGAGAATAAAATTCTCCTAAATCCTTAATTTAACAGCGTTTCCTCTCACAGACAACCAGGATCCGTCCATGAACAGTTTGTCGGTGATGAACGCCGCCGACCCGAGGAACAACATGGACATGACCATGGGTTCCCGTCAGCAGAGCGCTCAGGGCTGGATCAACACCTACCCCCTGTCCAGCGGGATGTCCACCACCTCCAAGAAATCAGGTGTCACCCAAACACACAACAGCCGATTGAGCCGGATTGCTTTTAATGGTTTAATCTGTTCAGCCAATGTGCATCTGCTCGTGCAGTGATCTCCTGATTGTTAAGAGTCAGCTCTGCATTAACTGAGCTATGAATGCTTTCTGAGCTGCTGGAAATCAGCTGGTGGCTGCGGTGTCACTATTGCTTGTTTTTTAATAAATAAACCATTGTAGTCAGTATAAATATAGGTGTTTATTTATGTATTCAAATAGTCTGTTATATATATATATATATATATGTATGTATGTATATGTGTGCATGTGTGTGTGTGTAATTCATATATATTATTAGAATATATAAATGTATAGTAATAATATATAAATAAGGGTTTTAAGTTATATATGTTATAGTGTTTTAACTTTTTATTACATTTGTGTAATTTAAAAAAAGAAAAAGAGAAAAGAAAAATATTTCAGAGCAGACATAACTAGAAAATGAATATTATTTAAAATTAAAATTACTTGTACAGTGACATCAGATTTTGGTTGTTCTGTTTATCAGGGGAAAAAAGTTGTCATATTTTGTAGTCATAGCTAGAGTTACTATATTTAACTGAAACTAAAACCATAAAAATATTTGTGTTACTTGAAATTAAGTTCACATAAAATATTAAAATTTATTTTATTTCACCAAGCAATATTTCTTATTTTTAATTTGTTGTAAAAAATTATGTGCTAAAAAAAGTAATACATTTTTTATTATTATTATTATTATTTTTATTATTATTATTGAATTTAAGAAAAAAAATTGACAAAAGCAGTATTTTTTATTAAAATTAATTAAATTAATTTTTAAATGGAAAAACATAAAAGTAAAAACTATTTCAAGACAATGAAATACTATAATCGGACCCCAATGATCCAAGAATAGCACTGTTGACGATGTAGAAGCAGCTCTGCTTTTTCCAGCTGTTACTTAAGCACCTCTAGTGTCTCACAGGTGTCCTGTCTCAGTCCAGTATGTTTAATTTACTTCTGTTTTCTCTCACATAGGCATGTCCAAAAAGAGCAACCGAGGCACGCAGCTGCACAAGTACTACATGAAGCGCAGGACGTTACTCTTGGCCTTACTGGTAGGGAGGCTTTCTCCCCAGCCTGGTTCCTGTGAAACCAATGCACTTCTGTGTTTTGAGCATCTCTGTGCTTTCTTTGCAGGCCAGTGAGATCGAGCGACTGACCACTTGGTACAACCCGCTATCAACGCAGGAGCTGGCCATCGCCACAGAGCAGTCGGTAGAGACCAGCATCTCCAACTGGAGATCCAAATACATCAACCTGAGTGAGAAACAGTGGAAGGACAATGTCAACTTGGCCTGGAGTATCGCTCCGTATCTGGCCATGCAGCTGCCAGCGAGGTACACCAATAATGAGACTGAAGCTCTGTGCCAAACTCTAGTTAGCTGTCGACCTTACAGCAGTTTTAAGGCATGTATCTTTTATCAGTTCTAGAATCTACTGTGTCAAGTCAAGGGAAAAAAATCTTTGAACTCACTGACAATTTGAGTTGATTTGAAATCAAAAATATATATATATATTTTTTTTTTTTTCAGTGACATTTTTTGATGACAACAATGCACATCCACCCCCCCAAAAAAAACAAAAAAAACTTCTTACTCTAATGTGGAAAAATATTATTTACATATTTACACATCAAGACATTTTTTTTTTTTTTTTTTTATAATTTAAAATGTTTTCCTAGCACCTTTTTAGCAGTGACTTTTTTTAATGTCAATTAAGTACATTTTCACAAAAGTTCAGAAAACAAAACTCTTTCTCTAATATGAAAAACAATTATTATATTATATTATATATCAAAAATGCACTTATATTTTTATCCAAAGGAATTTCCAAACATTATTTATACAGAAATAAATATACACAGCACACATATATACACTATGTAAACAAAAACTTTTATTTTGGATGTGATTAATCGCGATTAATCTTTGCCCGGCACTAATTATTTTAATTAAAAGAATACAATGCGTCAGACAATTTGACTTGAATAACTGAAACCTATTTTAACCAATCTGGCTTGTTTAGTTATTTATTTATTCAAATGTGCACTGACATTATTATTATTTATCATTTATTATTACTGATATTTATTAAAATTTTCACTGACATAATGATTTTTTTTAAATATCTTTTCCACTCTTAATAAGATAAAGACTTCAATTGTATCAATAAGACAAATCAAATCTGGAATAATAATCAATGCAATATTATGCTATTGAAAATGTAATTAGATAATACTAATATTATTTGTGTGTTTATGAATGCATGTTTGTTTATTTGAGTGCAGCACCAGTTGATCAGTTTCACTCCAGTTTTGAGGTTTTGGTAGAAAGCTCATGTTTTGGTGGCCTCTTTTCTTCCTTTGTAGGTTCAAAAATGCAGACGCCATCGTGGCTGAAGTGACCCGTCTGGTTCGACTGGATCCTGGTGCGGTCAGCGATGTGCCAGAAGCAGTCAAGGTTAGAGCCACCGTTCTGCCACAACAGGACATTATGTGTTCTGCTGCGTGTTAAAACTTGCTTGTGTTTTTTTCCCATAGTTCCTGGTGACGTGGCACACCATTGATGCTGATTCTCCAGAGCTGAGCCACATCCTGTGCTGGGCTCCTGCAGATCCTCCCACCGGCCTCTCGTACTTCTCCAGCATGTACCCTCCTCATCCGCTCACCGCTCAGTATGGAGTCAAAGTCCTGCGCTCCTTCCCTCCTGTACGTACCAGCAGCCTGGAGACCAGCTCTTTCTCAGCCCACAGATGTTACCGTATTTTTCGGATTATAAGTCGCACCTAAGTATAAGTCGCATCAGTCCAAAAATATGTCATGACGAGGAAAAAAACATATATAAGTCGCACTGGAGTATAGGTCGCATTTATTTAGAACCAAGAGAAAACATTACTGTCTCCAGCCGCCAGAGGGCGCTCTATGTCTTCAGTGTAGACTACAGGAGAACTGAGCAGCATAGAGCGCCCTCTGGCGGCTGGAGATGGTAATGTTTTCTCTTGGTTCTTGTCAAATTAATTTTGATAAATAAGTCGCACCTGACTATAAGTCGCAGGACCAGCCAAACTATGAAAAAAAGTGCGACTTCTAGTCCGGAAAATAGGGTAATTGACTGCTGCACTGTCAAAACTGTTCACTTTCAAACCTATTCATTTACATCAATTTAATTAAATATTTTAATATGTATATGACTATTTAAAATTAAGTTTATAATGATAGAAATTAATAAAAAATAGTGTTATAAATTATTAACATAATTAAATTCCATATGTTTCAAAAACAAAATGTTCATTATTGTTTACATGTTTTATTACCGGTGACTTCTCCTGTCATCTGTGATTAGTTTCTTTTTTATCTATAAATATTTTAGGGCTTTAAATAAGTAGAAAAAAGTGATTTTATTATAACATTTGTATATTCGTAATGTTGATCCCCATGGCTTTTTCAGGTCTAGAAATCACAATTTTAAAATGGCTATTAATTTTTTAATCAAACATTTTAGAGTTTGACACAAAAGTCCTTGACTTGATTCCCGTGACTTCTCCATGTCTAGAAATCACATGATTCAAATTCAGTTTCTGTACTATGCTTGATATAACTAGAAAAAAACATTCATTATAAACATTTCCTTGACTTTTACAAATATTTTTAATATTAATTCCGGTGACTTCATGCTTTTAAAATTTCCTCAGCTGAGCAATTAACTTGCTGTCGATAAATATCAGATATTTCACGTCATTTATGGCTTTTATCTACAGTTTCCATTGATGTAATTAGACCTTGACACTTGTGTGAAACACAAAAGGAGATGTTCTGAAGGGTGATTCAAAAGGTTTTAACCCCGTTTCATTCCTTGTGTGAGGAACAGATTAAGGTCTGTCCATTATGTTTCTGTGATTTCTCACTTGCCTTTCTTTTACAGGACGCGATTTTGTTTTACATTCCTCAAATCGTTCAGTCGCTGCGGTATGACAAGGTGAGGAAGAGTTCTTCTTAACACAACAGTGGTTTGCTCTGACTCTCACAGCCCTGCGCTGCTGCCTGCTCCTAACATCTTTTGCGTGCGTTTTTTTTGACAGATGGGTTACGTGCGAGAGTACATCCTGTGGGCCGCACAGAAGTCCCAGCTCCTCGCTCATCAGTTCATATGGAACATGAAGACCAACATCTTTCTGGACGAGGAAGGCCAACAGAAAGATCGTACGTAACCTGCTGTCGAGTTCAGACAGAACGTGTCCCGTTACTCGCTGTAGTTCAATTCGTCAAATTACTCCCAGATAACACACACTTTTGTTTATATGTTTGAAGTCAGTACGATTTTTTTTACTTATTAGAAATTATGACTTTTATACATAAGGGATGCATCAAATTGGTCAAAAGTGACAGTAAAGACATTTATAAAAGATTTCCATTTCAAAGAAATTCTGTTCTTTTGAACTTTTTATTCAATGATTTACACAAAAATCGTAGTTGCCCATTTTAAGGATTTTTTTTTTTTTCATTTTTTTTTACACATTTTCGCCTAAAAAGCGGAAAATATGGAAAAATATACAAAAATGTGAAAAAAAAAATTAAATAAAATAAAATAATATATATATAAATAAAATAAAATATTACATAAATTAAATGCTTTATATATTATATATATATTTTTTAAAATCTTACTGTTCCCAAATGTTTGAATATTAGTGCATAATTTACTGATAAGAGTCTGGGATTATTATGTACAGTGGAAACATGGACACCTGTGCTGATGCGCTTTAGGAATCAAAAGTGGGAGGTGGCTTCCTCTTCCATTTCATGAAACATTGATGGTTTCGAATGAACTGAGATGTCACTGCCTGATGTCCAGATTAATAGGAGCTGATAGTTGATGTGTTGTTGTGCTTCAGCGGACATCGGTGAGCTTCTGGAGCAGATGGTGGAGGAGATCACACACTCTCTGTCAGGTCCAGCTAAAGACTTCTACCAGCGCGAGTTTGACTTCTTCAACAAGATCACCAACGTCTCCGCCATTATCAAGTATGTGCAATGCCATTCCCACCACATTTGAGCTCTCCTTCAAACTCTAGTGAACTGCCTCACCTTTCTAGGCAGCATCCCGACTGAAAGGGAATGATTAGAAACATCGTCAGTCATTCACTGATTTGATGCCAGTTTATTCTTGGATTGTGCTACACCTGAAGGATGTATAGGATGGTGCCTTCAAATATAGAGTTGATGAAAAGCTACTGATTAATTAAACCAGAAGAATGTCATATTAAACTCACTTAAAATTCTCAAATAAAACAATTTTTTTTTTTTTGTTTACCTGCGTGTCATGAATTTTGTCATTAGGTTTTTTTTAAATATTATTTTGCTCATAAATATAAATTTCAATGCCAAAGAATATTTTTATAAATAGAGCTTGACATAACTAGAAAAAAAATTAAATTAATTAATTTTTGAATAATTAACAAAGATTTTCTAGACTTTTCTAGGTCTAGAAATCACACTTTTAAAATGTTTTTATTATTAATATTAGAAATTATTTTTTTTTTTCAAGAGTGATGCATTAAATTGAAAAAGACGCAAAATTAATCAAAATTAAACACTATAAAAATATTGTTTACATTTATAAATGTAATACATAATAAATACATTTTTATATGCATATTTCATATGAATATATTTTTTTATATTAGTATTTTATATGATTTTTTTTTTATTTACCTGCATATCTTGTGATCATTAACCAAGAGCTGTTGTATATTAGTGCCTCTACTATTGTACTTGTTATAAACATTGATTATTTGGGAAGACTTTACAAATTTAATGTAAAAAATTATGATGAAATAAAATGTTTTTTGCAGTGCAGCAAGACAGTTTTTAATGTTTTAGAAGCTCTATGCACAAAATCTTATGTTAGAGCTTAATGTAAATGGGTGAATTTCATGAAACCTGTCATATTATGCCACAATATTAAGAAACAATTAATTAGAAAAGACAAGAACATTAAGCTCTTTTGCATTGTGTGCAAAAATATTTCATGTTAAAAGAGTAAATCAGAAGGTACATGTTTGCAGGAAAATTAAGCTTTTAATAGGTTTTGCATTAATTTGGCAAAAATATTTGAATCACATGACACCTGTCTAGTCTTAATCATAATTTGAAAGTCATATACACCTAGGATGGTTTGAGGGTGAGTAAATCATGGCTAATTCTTATTTTTGGGAGTACTATCCCTTTAAATGAAAAAGTCAATGTATTATAGTATTTCTTTTTGAAGTCCTTTGAATTGTTGGGAGATATTCTTGATTTTCTCTGTGCAAAATATACATTGAATGCACTTGAAGTAAAGAGAGTATAAAAAGCACGCTGTTCTTGTTTCCAGGCCTGTTCCTAAAGGAGAGGAGAGGAAGAGAGCGTGTCTGAAGGCGCTGTCCGAAATCAAAGTTCAGCCCGGTCAGACATCCGTCAATTTAAAACAAATCTGTGATGAGAGGAATTGTGCTTTAAAAATATTACTTGGGTATTTGTGTCATTTCTGTTTTCTGTTTATGACTTTTCTAATGCTGTAATCAGGATGTTATTTGCCAAGTAACCCGGAAGCTATCGTTCTGGATATCGACTACAAGTCAGGGACACCGATGCAGAGGTATGGCAAAAGCTGTTCACATGCGTTCTCTTCACTTGTGATTTATGAGCTCATTAACATCAGCTTGTTTTTTCAGCGCTGCTAAAGCTCCTTATTTGGCCAAATTCAAAGTGAAGAGGTGTGGAGTTAGCGAGCTTGAAAAAGAGGGTGAGTCGCACAGGACCTGGACCTCGCAGCACTTGCAGTGTACATGCAGTTTCTGAGAGATCTGTGTGTGTGTGTGTGTCTGCAGGTCTGCGCTCTCCGTCAGACTCTCAGGATGAAGGTGATGAGAATCCTGAGACTGCTCAAAAGGTCTGCTGGCAGGCGGCCATCTTTAAAGTGGGCGATGATTGCAGACAGGTCAGTATCATGGGAAACATCCCTAATCATGTAAAGGAGGGAATCTCATGAAATGAGAAATCAAAGAAAGAAATGTGAATTCAGCATTTTTTTTTCCAAATCATAAGATTTTGTATATTGTCATTTTCATTAAAAAAAAAAAAAAAAATATATATATATATGTATATATATATATATATATATATATATATATATATATATATATATATATATATAAAATAATTATAGGAGAGCCTACAATCAAAACCTCAGTTTTAGTGCTTTGTCCAGTGAACAGGTTTTATCTAAGCTCACAGGAAGGTAAAACTGGAGATCGTCTGCATAACAGTGATATGAAATGCTATACTTCCGAAAAATAGCGCTTAGAGGAAGCATGTAAAGAAAAAACAGCAACAGTCCCAAAATCGACCCCTGAGGGACACCATAAACTAAAGGGGCCAATGTGGAAGAGAAGTCTCCAAAATTCACAGCAACTGTCCTGTCTCTTAAATATGATGCAAACCACTGTAGAGCTATACCCTGGACACTAACCCAACACTCCAGACGATTGAGAAGAATATATATATATATATATATATATATATATATATATATATATATATATATATATATATATATATATATATATATATATATATATATATATATATATATATATATATATATATACTCACACACACAGGCAAATATGTTTTACAAGAAAAAATATATGTAATTTTTCAAACCCAAGATTTTGTACATTGACACAATTTTCATTAAAAAATATATATATATATATATATATATATTTGAAAAGAACAAATTTATATATATATATATATATATATATATATATATATGTGTGTGTGTGTGTGTGTGTGTGTGTGTGTTAAAAATGAAATGTAAATATAATTATCATTTTAAAATATAATATTGGGAGGATCTGTTGATTATATTACAGTTTTCAGTGTAAAAGTAAAAAATTTAATGGCAAATTCTCATATATAAATTAAAATCAATGTATGCATTTAGCAGACGCTTTTAAGCAGAGTGCATTTTCAGGCTAACATTTTTTACCTAACACACACACACACACACACACACATATATATATATATATATATATATATATATATATATGTATCGCTGAATTGTCATGAAAAGGTGGATTTAATTTGACCTTGCTGTGTTTTGAGTTAATATTCAGTCTTTCTCTGGTCTCAGGACATGCTTGCGCTCCAGATCATCGGTCTCTTCAAGAACATCTTCCAGCTGGTGGGTCTGGATCTGTTCGTGTTCCCGTACCGTGTGGTGGCCACCGCTCCTGGAGTGAGTCTCGCTCCAGCTTCCTGTCAGACGTCGTGCTCCTGACCCGCTGGAGCTCTGCTGACCCTGGTTTCCTGTCTGCTTCTTTCAGTGTGGCGTGATTGAATGTATTCCGGACTGTAAGTCCCGCGATCAGCTCGGCCGGCAGACTGACTTTGGCATGTACGACTACTTCAGGAACCAGTACGGGGACGAGTCCACGCTGGCCTTCCAGAAGGTGACAGACACTTGCTTCAGTACATTTCAGAGATTGGATAGTATTGGTTTTTGAACAGAAAGCTGACGTGTGTATTGAATTGCTTCTGCAGCTCTGATCATTTAATTCTTATGTGTCTTCTCTCTGTAACCTCTCTCTTTCTCTCGAAGGCTCGCTATAACTTCATCCGCAGTATGGCTGCATACAGTCTGCTGCTCTTCCTGTTACAAATCAAAGACCGACACAATGGTAACATCATGCTGGACAGCAAAGGCCATCTCATCCACATCGGTGAGTCAGGATCAACTTAAAGATGCCACATTCTTTAGGGGCATTTTATATCCACCTATAATGTCACTCATGGTTTCTTGCAACATAATTTAGACTGTTTTCCTCCCTTTTGTCTTGCATTTTATTCAAACAGGCTGTTTTTGCGACTGTACATTTAAAATATGCAAATTACCTCTTATGATTGGCTATTCATTTATTGTATTCAAGTGTCATACAATAAATGTAAAATATAAAATAGAAATATGTTTCTATTCCGTTTTGTTTTTTATTTATATTCTGAATAAGGTTTCGTTTTTATACTTTTAGATTTTATTTTAATTTTATTTAATTTTTTACTAATTTGTTATGTGCTTCTGCAATTTGTTTTTCCTTTTTAAATATTATTTTTTTTAGGTTTTATTAATTTATTTTTTATTTTGGTTTCATTACAGTTTTAGCTTTTATTTAAATCCAATTTGTCTTTTTTGTTTGTTTGTTTTTGCTTCACCTTAATTTGATTTCTGTTAGTTGCCAAGGCAGCATTTTAATTTTTTTTTTAGTTTTTATTTATCATCTAACATTGATATTTTATTTTAAGGTAGAGACACTAAACTTGGTAACCACTACATACATACAAGTTTTTACATCATACAAGGAACATTTTCATCGTATAATGCCTTAATTATCCCATTATCCCAACTTTTTTATTATTGAATGAAATTGTTATTATTTTTTTATTAGATAAACTAACACTAAATCTGAAACAAGGATGAATTGACTGCCTGCTTGTGTCCCGTAGACTTCGGCTTCATGTTCGAGAGCTCTCCGGGGGGTAATCTGGGCTGGGAGCCCGACATCAAGCTGACCGATGAGATGGTGATGATCATGGGCGGCAAGATGGAGGCCACGCCCTTTAAATGGTTCATGGAGATGTGTGTGCGCGGATACCTGGCCGTAAGGTGAGACGGCTGCTCTTCAATAATGCAGCATCCTCCGAGATGATGGATCAGGTCAGACGTGAGGACACAAGGGTTGTCTGGCTGTCCTCTGTGGCCAAACTCTGTCCCCTGCAAACCACCCCAATATTTTCTGATTGCAAAAGTATATTATTATAAAATAGAATTAGAACTAAAACTGAAACCGTAAAACATTTCCGTTAAATAAAATAAAAAGTATAGAAATAAAATATAAAGAAAACCTTAATTTGACTTCTTCAAATTTCACGTTTCAAATTTGATGCACTAAAATAACTAAAAATGAAACTGCAAATATACCAAAAAAAATAATAAAAAAAGACAATCACAACAATAATACTAAATCAAAAACCAGTGTCATTAAAATATCAGTGAGATGCTACTAGTTTTTATTTTTTGAATTATTTTTTGTTTTTAAAATAAAAAATGTGTGTGTATATATATATATATATATATATAAACATATAATTTTGATTACTTATACTGTATTATAGTTTTTAAAAATATATTATTTAAATATTTTTGTAAGATTCAGAAATTAATTCTCAGTATTTAAATAATAACTATAATAGCATCTCGTTGATAAAATGATAACACTGGTTTTCTGTCAGTAGCTTGTTTATAATCTGCAGCCCTCCGATGTGTGTTTGAATTGTTTCTCTCAGGCCGTACATGGATGCTGTGGTATCTCTGGTGACATTAATGCTGGACACAGGGCTGCCATGCTTCAGAGGACAGACTATCAAACTCCTCAAGTACGTGACTGCATATTAAATCATAATTGAATAGGTTTGGATGACGATAATAACCTTGCTCTAATGTGTTCGGCAGGCAAAGGTTCAACCCCAACATGAGCGAGAAGGAAGCCGCGGCCTTCATGATTAAAGTCATCGAGCGCTGCTTCCTCAGTAGCAGGTAACAAGCATCACCTTGTCACGTTATAATCAAAGAAAGTGTGTTATTGTGAACGTTTCTGATGAAACTGTGTTTCTCTGATACAGGAGCAAAACCTACGACATGCTGCAGTACTACCAGAACCAGATCCCGTACTGAGACTGGACCCACGTCATTATCAGTCTATTACAATCCTTTACGACGAGCACTTTATAGATGGGAATACATCACCTGCTCTGATTGGCCCTGATCCAGGCGTGTCACTTCCTGTCCGGCTGCCTCAGGGCCTCTCTCTAGTGATCCGCTGTAGTCCAAAAGCTGCATGTTTTTCCTCTGATCTCCCTTTAAGGCATCTGCCGTGACGGTTTGTGTGTGAATCTTGACATTCCTATTGAGAAATACATCCTTTAACTCTACTTGAATCTCTGGGTTCAGTCGCGTCTCCCAGGAAGCCATTTCTAAGACTCTGGCACAGATTGCACTGTAGATTACGTGCCGTCAGCAAATGACCTGTGCTATGCAATACATCAGTGTTTGTACGTTGTATCTCGTCCGTATGTCGTGTTTGGCACTGAAGGGGGTGAATCTCATGAAAGCTGTCAAGTATGGTTGAAAAGGAAAATTGTCTATTTTTAGGACTGTTCGATTTTTTTGCATTTTGACTGTGCATAGCACATTTATTCTTTTTATTTTTTATTTTAAACATAAATTTCACTACTTCGTATTTATATATCGTGGTGGTATTTTTTTGTACTGCCTTTAATTTGTTGATTTAAATAAAAGAAAATGATATTACTATGATATAGCAAAAATTACTGTATTACATAAAAAGTACACCGTCTAGTTGCATTACAGTAAAACTGCTTGCTTGAATAGAATAATGGTAATAATACAAATACAAAATAATGCAAGATGCAACGTTCCTAAATAGTTTTCTTTTGCATTATGACATTGTGCACAGCACATTTTAAAACTAAATTTCACATTAATGTAATGCAAAATGTCACTAATATTTTTACATCATTTACTGCCTGAATAATTATTACTATTTAATAAAAAAAATTCCAGCATTATTTTTTATTATAATACAATTTAAAAAAAACCTGTTACACAGAGTAAAGAAAATTACACAAAAAACTAGTACACCGTCTGAATATATTAATTAGAACTGTGGGAATATTGTCAAAAATAATGCATATGATACTAATAAAAAAATTATATAAAATATCTTAATGCTCCTCAAAATGACGTACATAGCATTTTCACATTAATGCAATGCAAAATGTCACTAATATGTTTATATTCTGCCTTTAATTTGAGTT
>NW_020527176.1:0-30322 GCF_003368295.1 Carassius auratus | reverse complement strand
ACGCTGCCAAATTATTTAGCTTTTCTTTTCGCTTTCACTCACAATCCCATGCATGATTACGCTCCAGTGCTTGAACCCCTTTTAGAAGGCACGGATCTTATGAAACGGCAACTTATCACTTTCCTCCGTCTACGGAGTGTGGGAGTGGGGTTAGGAAAGCCCGATTGCCGAACTGAAACCCTCACTCTGCGAGCTGCAGGTTTCCCTCGCAGTTCCAGAAATACACCCTTGTACTCGCCCACCTTGTCCCCGGACATCCATCTCGCCTTTCAGGCTGGGAGGGGCTGGAGCTTAGGCTTTCTTCTGATCGTGACTGCGGAGGGTTCCAGCAGTTCCCCGCCCGCTCTGACTGACACCCCACATTCCCAGCAACCTCTTCTCTACTCTGAGCCACAGCTACAGAGCATACCAGCAGGCCAATCTGCTCTCCTCCAGCTACCTGGAGTTATCTAATCACGATAAATGAGGATAACATTAGCTTAGCACCACGGCGACATGGCTCCTTCTTGTTACACAGCAGGGTGCTCCATCTTGTAGCACTCTTGCTTGTTACAGGGACAAGGCCCTTAACTTCTTCCTCAACTCCCCAGCTGCCACCTGAGCCATTTGGAGAAATCAACAAGCTCATTGTGCACTTGCATGGCGGTCCTCTTCCAACTGTGTAATTCGAGCAGCTAGCACTGCGTATTCTGTCAGGAGGTAGACTTCACAACGACTGACCCCATCAAGGTGATTCAGTAAAAGCCTATAAAAGAATTCATCACCTTTTCTGAGGGACAACTACAGACTGAAAAGGAATGAGTCTATTCAAACAGATTGCACCTGCTGCTATGAGGAAACCAATAAGAATGTAGCATCTCTCTCTCAACTCTTTCCTCGCTAACATAAGTAACTATGGTAACAGGCGCTCTGCATGGCACTGCTTCCACAAGCTCTCCAGAAATAAAAACTGTTGGGCTAAGAGCGAGCAGGTAAAGACAAAAGATCCCGGGCGCCACTATTTATAGAGGCAGGCTTACATAATCTCCACACAGACCAGCGCTGGCCAAGGGAGGTTTGGGTTTTGGGGTGGCACTAGGGCACCGGGCCCTAGAATTGAATGCGCGAGATTAGTGTCTGGAGTTACACTAAAAGATTGTGAGCAAGCATAAAGGCTACAGGGAGGGGGAGTAGTGAGAAAGAAAGAGTTTGAACTGAGAGAGATTTGATGGTTGCACTGCTAAGGGTGAACGCTTGGCAAAGCTTAGCATACACACTGGGTTTGTTGATCAGCAACACAAGCTCCCCATGGGACACATATCAGCCTGTGGTGGCTGGGGAGATATTCGCCATTGAACGTCACTGTATCAACGATTACATCAACACTCGATTCACTGAGGTAACAAGTGCTTATGACAGATGGAAAGAACGCTGTCAGGGATAACACACAAGACGTTACCCACTGGCACTGTGAGCACTCTCCCTTCATTCCACACAAAACCAAAGAGAACACAGCTGAGGGCCTGAGACGACAACGTCACAGTCTGTTTGGCTAATAAAAGTGGAATGATTGAGGGAGAGTGTGGATGTAAACTGGTTTATTAAAAGGATTTGGACAAGTCGATACAGTAGCTTGTTTGAAGGACGGCACTGTCAGTCCTAGTGTCACAAAATACATTTGTTTGGCACAAGGAGTGTGACTAAATGTCTCCCCCTAGCAGTCGTACCCAGTTATTACACTCTCCGAGCTATAATATTGATTCTTTAGAGCTTGACTGAACAAGGTGTGAATGAACTGCTTCATTGTTATCCATCAGTTGATATAATCAGCAAATTAAACTCTCACACTTCATAAAACAGGAAGCTTTGAGAATGTAATGCAATAATTGTCCCATTATGGGGCAAAAGAAAGTGTGACTCATGTAAATATACCCCAACCACTTTTAACAATGGATGCAAACAGAGGCTCGGGATCTCATCAATGCGCAAATGGAGGAACTCTGACTCATCTATTTATGCCCGTGTGTTACATCTCACTAATGCTGTTTTGCCCATTATCCCATTGTAGCTACAGTGCATCTGAGGAGAGGGAGGGGGATTGCGCATGGAGTGTTTTAGTCACACCGAACAACCAAAAACTACAAAGGCTGGGAGATGCATTTCAAATTGCAATAGCCCAAGGGGAATGAAAATATAGTGGAAGATGTGTGTTTATCTTCTCTCGCATGATTCGTCATGTTGCTCACGTTGCCACATGGTTCTTTCATTGTGTGGAAAGATGAAATAAAAATTGTAATAAATAAAAATCTCAAATACAGCATGACTCATCTACAGGCTTAAGTCTCCAAAACACTGCTGACGCAACCAGTAGTGTGTAAACGGAGGGATGTCAACACTTTTGAACTTTCCCTCCGATCATCATCAACACCACACTTAAAACGATTACAATTACAAGCTAAACCTGCTAAAAAAAAATAACAGAAGGGTTTGTAGTTTGGCATATACTTGCTTATACTTCAATGGCTACAACAGGTCATTTTTGACAATATAAACCATACATTCTTACAATTTAAGCCATAAAAACATGGATGTACAAGATGAATGAGCGCAAAGTTTTTCAGTGGCAACACAGAACTGGCTGGAAAGGTTAAGTGTTCTTTCAACTGGACAGAAACGCTCTCACACGGGCAAAGAGTCAGTTGATCATCTTGTTGAAACTGTTAAATACGGCACTTCTCCTTACTGTCAAAATACAATGTATTCATCAGTGTAAGCGTTAAAGTACAAGCAAGATGCTCACTCTCAATGTAAACTATGCACAGAAGAGCCACTTGTCTTCATTTGAAAAATTACATGTACAGACAAAGAATATAGTGCAAAACAATATCAAAGCAACCATTATATTGGTTTTATTAATTCTTTGCTGTATGAACATTTCTTCAAATGTTTTGACACATCTAACTAATATTGAAAAAAAAAAAAACTCAACTAAAGTTTTTTGACATTGCTGTATATGGGAGAGCCAGAGAGCTCTCGGAATTCATAAAAAATATCTTAATTTGTGTTAAAGATGATTGGAGGTCTTACGGGTTTGGAACCGACTGAACCAATTCAGTTCAAATTCTAACACATGAATTACATGCAGAACAGAGAGAGTAAATCTCTAATCCTAGTTTATAATCAGAGTAAATTAAATAACACTTAAAAATAAAAATCCTTAAACAGATATTGAGTATAAAGTGTAGGATTCAATTCAACTGAAGAACGATTTTATAAGAAGTTTTTAATTTATTCTGTTAAGTGAAGCCAAACAGCAATGGTCCAGAATAAGTGCACGGTCTCCTCCTGGTTCACAGAGAAGATATTGTTATGTCTGATTCAAACCTGAGGATATAATCACATTAAACTGGATGTAAAACTGAAATATTTTATCAGGACTCTTCAATATTATTTAAATGAACAAATAAAAAGTCCACCAGCTGTATAAATTATGTAAAAATGAATTACACTTTGTTTTTAACAAACATATGGCACCAGTTGAGCATCTTAATTAAGCATTCTGATTCTGACCTGCTACTAATATTCAATACTCTTCAGCCATTATCAGTACTGTCAGAGCCGACCAGCCAGTAAAGGGGTGGCTACCCTGCCCCCTGCCCGTGCTATCACTATACTGTTCCCAGATGTATCCAGTGTCCACATACTGCTTGTAAACATTATTGATGAGGTTAGTCCTGAGCTCTTGATATAGGGTAGCTGCCTTCTCTTTGTATGGCCCTTCTGTGCTGCCATAGTGATGCAGTGCTCTAACTGCCAGGTAGTTGATGTTGATCCAGATCGCTCCTCGCCAGTAGGGGGCATCATGTTCCGTGTTCCTCTTCATGTAGAGGGGATCCAAGCGCGCGAGTGAGCGCAGGCCATAGGGTGTCCAAAGGCGATCAGGATCTTGAATGTCCCGCAAAATATGATCAATTTTGGCGAGTCTGGTGTCAGAATTTGTAGCAAGAACGGAAAAAGGCTAACATAGCCTAATGCATTCACGTACTGCAGCTTAGGGGCTTTACGAACAGAGCGAACCAGCCGTGCGACTGGGAACTGGTGCCGTGGCTGTCCAGGAGGCACGAACACTTTTTCCTGCTGAAGCGAGACCGCCTGAGTGTGATTTCCATAATCACTGAATGCGTGCAGATTATCAGACCAATGCAGTTTGTTTAACAGATCATTATTGCTGAGAGCACGATGGGTGTTTTCATACACCTGGTGGGGTTCCCCAAGTATCCGTGCCACATTTGCCATGATCCCAGAGGCCAGGGTCATCCAGCAATACAAGTCCACATGCCTCTCATCAGCAGATGGGTGGGAAGCCCGTGGGTAGTCGTCCAGGCCAGAGGTCAAGGTCTTGGGATTTAGGAAAAGGTTGGTGTCTTTGTCCCGGCCTCGCCAGCGGTAGGAGTTGGCAATTGGTCCAGCTTGTGTGGTGTTAAACCACTCAAACCAAATCTGCAGTCTTGGGTACAACCTTCTCAGGAAAGGAATCATGGTTTGAGAGGACGACAACTCTGGTTGAGCATCCAGCTGTTCCAGTAACTCCTGTAGGGCCAGGAAGAGCGTGGGCGGGTTAGCGTTTTCGTTGTGCTGCACGATAAACTCAGATGGTACTTTGCCACGAGCTTCATCATCCAAGATTTGTTCGCGTGGAATCCAGCCCTCTACATTGATGAGATCAAGCCAGTGCGCAATGACCTCCTGTGTTAACGAAGTGTCCCATTTGCTGACGAGAAGCTGATGAAATCCTTCGTCCCAAAGAAAGCCCCTTGGAAAGAAAGAGCGAGATGGTACTGCTGTAAACAGCGGACCCTCAGGGTAAAGCACAGGGTGCTCGTTGTAAGCCGACTGGACAACCGACTGTCCGAAGAAATATCCCATGCCACCAAGCATGTTGCTTAAAGCTGCCTTGGCAAATTCGATCTGTGAAGATGTGAACCCTTTAGCTTGGAGGCCAAATGACCTCTCAAACTTCTCATCAAATGCCACCTTACGCTTCTCCAGCTCGTCTGTGAGAACCGAGCCCACAAGCTGATTCGGTCGTTCTCGGAAGCTCCCGGATTCAAACAAAACTTCAATCTGGAAAGGGGTTTGTACGGTTACTTGATGCACCACAAAATCACTCTCCATCTTGGGATCGTTCTGTTGGTTCTGGTGGTTAGTGACTTTGTAAGAATCCACGGCAAAATATGCTCTTTTTTCACCTTTGGAAGGACTGAAAGTAAACTTGTGACTTAGGCTGTTCTTCACTATATCGGTTAGCTTATCAAGACCAGGGCTCTTAGTTTGCAAGTAATTATATCTGGAAAGAAAATTAGTAAAAAATTCAGTAATTCATTAAATATGGCAGAAAACCTTATTTTATTATAATTGTTTTTCCTCATGTGAGAATCAGTAAATAGATAAAATAAAATAAAAATCAGTAAATAATATATATTATTAACGAATATCAGCAACTATTAATAATAAAATGCTATAGTAAATATTGCTTACATTTTTTGTAACTGTTATATTATTTATTATTGCTAAAAACCTACAGTCCTCTCTATTTCTTATTGTTAATAATCCTACGTACTACAAAAAGCTTGTAGTGCACAAGAAATGTAAGATACCTGGCATATTTGCCACTAGCACCTTCCCCTGCTGTGGGCTTTCCAAACGTAATCTTGAAGTTGCCAAGCTCCTCAGATGTTCCGGTCACAGAACTCAAGCGATTTTTCTCTTCTACATGGGCCTGCAAAGAACCTTGAACATCTGTAGCAGCGTAGAACATCAGCGAGATCACAGGAGCTGAGGAAGCAGTGCTCTGCCAATCAGAAGCAAAAACATGCTTGATGTGATGAAGCAATTGATGATACTAAGATAAACTATAATTCTAAACATTTGTATGATTTTTTGTTTATCAGAACTAACCACTTTATATCATATTAATGGTACTGGCAGAAAGCAGTGATGTTATGTGGATCAGATAAACTACGTCTTCTACCATACTTTACAAAGTATCTGACCTTTAGAAAATCATGCAGATTGTAGATTTTCTAAATTTAATTGAATTAATTTTGTAGTCCATTGGCCTTTGATGTGTGACCCTCTTAAATACCTAAACCTGTTCACATATCAACGTTGCCACAATTAATGTTGGCATTAATTTTCATGATGTTTGAAGTAATTTCAGCTTAATGGATAAATATATTAGAGATTGTCCTAATAAGGAGCAATTTCTTGCAATGGAATATTTGACAGTAAAATACATACACCTACCTACATACACATATATATATATATATATACATATATATATATATATATATATATATATATATATATTTTTTTTTTTTTTTTTTTTGTTAAAATCTTTTTTAAATTCACTGATATTACCGGGTTTTTCATGACTGTGAAAACCCTGACATCCCCTGGCTAAGTGGATTGAAAACAACGTATACCTTTGTGCTAATTTACTCCTATTATATTAGAATTTAAATATCCTTGTATTTGACAATATTAAAATAATAAATCAGTTAGTGCTGGCTGTTAAACACAAATTCTTAGAGGATTACTTTTTGCTTACATGTTGTTTTGCAGTAATCCTCCAAGTCCAGTCTCCACCATGATCTCCACCCATACGCTTCACAAACTCTGTGGTCAGGGTGAACTCACGGTCATGGACCTCCTGGACTCCAAAAGAGACTCCGTCATGCATAAGCCAGCCATAGCCCAGCAAATGGTCCCCTTGTTCGCAAGTGTGCCTAATATTTCCATCCATTTCAGCAAACTGACGCATCCACATTAAACCTAATCAAATCAATGAAAAAAAAAATGCAGGCTTGTAATAACCTCAAATCATCACAAAGGCAAGTAAAAATATAGAAATGGTGCATAAAGTGTGCATCGGAATCACCCCACCTGTCACAACAGATCTGGGACTTCTTGTTTTCATCCCAAAGTACACCTGGGGCCGATAGGTACCCCAATATCTTTCAGGAGACACAGCAGGACTTGAGCTATTAGCATCCAAGACCCGTGGAGAGGGGTGCATGGTCACAACCCTCCTGGCCAAGGATGAGCGCATATAAAGGGCATAGAAGAACCAGATAAGACTGAAGATACACAAACCGATAGATATATTGATAAACACCTTCCCAATGTCAGTTTTCTTCTTCTTCTCCTTGCGTGGGGGAGCTGGTGTTTTTTCCTCCTTTCTTGGGTTTGGTACACCATCACCTGTTGCAACCCTCTTCCTTCGCCTACCCATCTTTCTTTTGACCTGAGCAAGCTGGTCTGGGGACAACAGTCATTCAATTGCACCTGCAAATCACCACAAGTCAAGAGGTTTTGACGACAGCACACTGATTGCAGCATAAGAAGCTCTTTGTCCTATAATAATGCATTAACGGGAATATAAGCCCCTACAACAGGACTACAGTGTTACCCTGTCTGTGTACAAGATACTGCAAACTGCAAAAACAGCTGGCTAGCTGAACAAAAGAATGAGGGAATGAATAAACGAGCGGGCGAAATAACTGATGAATGAATGAATGAATGAGATTCAGCTCGTCAGCGTCTATTTACCACGTCTGCAGTTAGCATTATTTCTCTAATAAATGTGAACGATGCAATGGACAAATCAAATAAAACAAGTCACGCATGATTTATATTTTACCGTATGTTACCTTATGTACGTACGTGTCAGTACTCTACTGAACTTAACCAGCAGTAAGGGCACTTCCGCATTTCTTAGTGAAGCTGACGGCAATAGTAGATTCATGTTCACTGTTATTCAAAATAAAAGTCCTTCAGCGGCTTTTGTTTTGCTGCAGACGCATTCAATAAAAAATTACAAGTGAAAGCGCTGTCAGCAATTACTAATCACAGGTTCAAAACCTAAATAGCTTTCTTTCTTTAGTTGACACAAAATAAAATATTTTATGTGTTTTTAACCATACAGTGAATGACTTTCACATCTTCTTTTGCGTTCTACAAAAGTATGATACAGGATACACTGGAATAACAAGTTTAGAAAAGTTAGAATTTTCATTTTGGGGGGTACACATTTACACTACACATTTACTATTTCTATAGACTAACACTTATATGTCAATAATAGTAATTAAATCATTCATCCTTTTTAGGATAATCTAAGCTCTAAAACTATTACAAAATTACAAAACCTAAACTCAAGAATATAAACCACTAGTGATTATGTGTGGAAACATTACCTTATTTACATTACCGTTTGGGGGGTAATGCCACCATGTACCACTCAATCCACAAAACTCACTCACAAGACGCCATATGCGGTCTGCCAACTGCCCTGTAGGCCTACAGTGAAAGCCGGGATCCATCCGTGAAGAGAACACCTCTCCAAAGTGCCAGATGCCATCAAATGTGAGCATTTGAAAGTGGAAAGTGAAAGTGACATTTTGTGCTTTCAATCAGTGCTAACACAGTGTTGTTTACCACAGTGTTGTTCATCTGTGGTAAAGCACAAAATCATGGACATCGTGATTATGGACATAATCTATTCTGAATTTATGGCCATGGATATATATTTTGCCAATTAAACAAACTGAATTCCCGCATCTCAAAAGAATATCATCTTATAATTTCTTGACACTATCTCACCTAATATGCATGTTAGGTAATGATTGGCAGCAACAACAGCAACGACAACAGTGGTGGCAAAAACTACTATGACTTCCTCTCTCTCCACTAATGCCACAACTGACAGTGCTGGACACCCTTTTTATCCATCTATCAGTTTTGGAGTTAGTGTGGGAACATATTGCTTTTCCATGTATTACGGTTTTAAACGTTTTATTATTAACTTTATACTAACATTCTATCACCCCTGCCAAACATTTTTGAAATGAGCAACAGAGTCTGTGGTTTGACAAAATTTTTATGAGTACTTGATGTTTTTATATGTATTCCTAAAATAATCTAAATTTCAAATCTGAATTTAAATTGCCGGATTAAATAGATTGTTTTTTTGAACAAACAAATGATAGTGTTATAACTTACTGAAAGTTTTAATACAAATGAAAAGGGGCATTCGTATTCAATTATATTTATGAAAAGGGGCAGTTTTCTTGTGATTTATAGATTCACAATGACAATTATTTTAAATGTAGTATATTCAGTATTGCTTATAATGGGTTTGGAATTATTGTTGTAGTGAAGATAAAAGTCATTAATTTCTCATGCTGACATGTGGGTTGAACATGTCTTTTCAAACTCCACAGAACAAAATCTTTAACCAACCTTAAGCAATCACAGTTTCTATAAATAACAGAATAGAATAATAGAATTTAAAAACTATTATTCACCATAAATGGACAACTTTAAAACAGAAAGTAAATAGGGGTCTTAATGCAGATAAATTAACCTATGCTAGAATAATATTTGAGAACCACTTGTCATTTTCTAGGTAAGGATACTTTGCTGAAGGTGCATGAATTTATTAACATTAATGTTACTGATGTTACATAAGTGGATTTATCAAAGTTAAATGTGTACAAAGTTCTTTCACATTTCTTCCAATTAACATATAATTTTTTAAACACTTATATTTCATCTTATGTGTCATCTACTGTAGGCTACATTGCAACATAGCTAAGAAAAAACTGCAACAAAATTAATTGCAACCCATTGTTCTTCAATCTGATACATTTCCCAGCGAAACAAAATAAGGTGCTGGTCATATAACTAGAATATCATCAAAAAGTTGATTTCACTAATTCCATTCAAAAAGTGAAACTTGTATATTATATTCATTCATTACACACAGACTGATATATTTCAAATGTTTATTTCTTTTAATTTTGATTATTATAACTGACAACTAAGGAAATCCCAAATTCAGTATCTCAGAAAATTAGAATATTACTGAAGGCCAATACAAAGAAAGAATTTTTAGAAATCTTGGCTAACTGAAAAGCATGAACATGAAAAGTATAAGCATGTACAGCACTCAATACCTAGTTGGGGCTCTTTTCCTTCCCTTCGCCTCTCTATTAATGTGCTTGATCACAGAGCTCTGTGAACAGCCAGCCTCTTTTGCAATGACCTATTTGTGTCTTGTCCTCCTTGTGCAAGATGTCAATGGTCGCTTTTTAGACAACATGAAGTCAGCAGTCTTCCCCATGATTGTGTAGCCTACAGAACTAGACTGAGAGACCATTTAAAGGCCTTTGCAAGTGTGTTTTCAATATTGAACCTTTTCACAATATTCTAATTTTCTGAGATACTGAATTTGGGATTTTCCTTAGTTGTCAGTTATAATCATCAAAATTAAAAGAAATAAACATTTGAAATATATCAGTCTGTGTGTAATGAATGAATATAATATACAAGTTTCACTTATTGAATGGAATTAGTGAAATCAACTTTTGTTTGATATTCTAATTATATGACCAGCACCTGTAATAGGAATTGCTTGGATCATCAAAAGTGGGCGTTTCAGAAAAGAACCAGGTGGTTTGCAGGTACTAAATCTTAACCACCAAAAACGAAACCGTTCCCATTGTATCACTTGAAAAAAAACCTTTGTGCACCAATACATCTTCCATTCCAGTGTAATCAGCCACATGAGCACAGTAGTATTAGAATCTATGTAAATGAATGTTTCAATTAATTATAGTTACCAAAGTGAGTATTCTCTACCTTGTGGAGTCTAGAATTGTCCAGTAGAAACACACATTCTCTGTTGGTGTTTCACCAAAATGTACTTGTGTGCAAACATCTGTCCACATCGATCACAACCAAAAGGCTTCTCACGTGTGTGGATCCTCATGTGTGTTTTGAGGTTTGAAGACTGGTTGAACATTTTCCCACAAAGGTTACAGCCATAAGGCTTTTCACCCGTGTGAACAGTCACGTGTTTTTTGAGGTTACTTTGATCTGCGAACTGCTTGCCACAGTGCACGCACCTGAATGGTTTTTCACCTCTGTGGATGCTCTGGTGTCTTTTAAGACTAGACGCTTGACTAAATCGCTTACCACAGAGTGTACAGTGGTGAAGCCTCTCCCTGTTATGAAGTTTTTGATGCAAGAGGAGAGTGCTGGGTTGAGAGAATGCTTTTCCACAATGTTTACACAAAAACTTGTCTTTCCTTTGCATCTGAGACGAATCGGACTGTTTGAAAGAAAAGCACGGGGTGAAAGGGGGCCGTTCAGATTGAGAAATGATGTTAACTTTATCGCCATGTGCTAAATGCCCTTCCATATCAGGCATAGACAAGCCATTAGAGTCCATTGGAGCTGCATAGGAACACGTGGGATCTGCGCTCCCTCTATACATCAAAAACTGATTCAAAGAAGGTCCTCCATTGAATTCAGATTCAGTATAGGAGGTATGATTCGTGGTCCTGTCAAATCTCCTGGAAACCAATGAAGGATAGGAAGGGACAGGCTGCAGGTTAGTCCCTGCATCTTCATCACAATGTCTTTCCATTCTGGTTTCACCTGTTTAGAAATACAATATGCTTAAATGGAAACTAAGCAATTAAAAGAAAAAGAAAATACTGTACTGTAATTGTGTCAATTACAACAAGAACTTAGTAGATGTGTATCTTCACCTATATCATTCATTTCTGGGTTTTCGTCCTCAAGGAGATCAGGTTGCATTCCACTGGACTGTCAGGAGGAACAGATCACTGATGGTTAATTTTATTTTTTCGAAAACAATTGTTTCTGTATTCTAGACTTACTATCTCTGTACCATGAAGTACACTAATTGAATATGATTTGTTGAAAATACTTTTTACAATAAAGTCCCATTAGTTAATACATCAAGTAAAATGGTTACATGTTAGTTAATAAATATACAACTGTTCAAGTTATCATAGATCCATTAGATGCAATAACAGAATACCCTGAAAAAAAAGAAGCTTTGAAAGCCAATTTCACTCAGAAAATGCTAGTAAATTTCACAAATAATGTAAAAACAGAAGTCATTTTTCATTGTCAGCTCATGTTAAATAGGAATAACTAAAAATTTTACTAGCAATAGGTAACAATATTAATTATGTTAACAAAAAAAAAGAAGCAGTGTGTAAGGTGGGGAAAGGGAAGTGGTATGAGTCTGTCATGAGCCTGATTTGTAAACAAATACAGGTACGCGCAAATGCATGTCTCACAAGCCCCTTTCACACTGCCATTCCGGCAAATACAGGGGTAAAGTGTTCCTGTAATTGTTCCCTGGTCGCTAGATTTGGCACTTTCACACTGCCAGTGATGACCCGGTATATGTGCGTGCTTTCACACACAACCCTTGAAGATCCCGTAACGACACGTGACATCAGCGCGTGACATGTAATGTACGAGTCGACAACGCTTGGCACTTTATACTTTAACTGAAGCAAGCAAACGATCTCTGAGTCAGCGCGGAAAGTGAGGAACTAACTGATCTCTGCTTCATTACAGTTTGCACATATGTTTTCGTCGCGAATGTTGATCTTCCTTCAAAACAGCCGGTAAAAGAGTCGCGCGATAACGCGCATCATCACTTCGATACGGAATTAGATCTGGCTTTTGTTCACACAGCGCTCGTTCCGGATCGATTACCGCAATGTTACTATGTCCCCGACCCGGGTTCGATTCGGTAATCAATTCCGGGACGTGGTTGCTTTCACACAGAAGGCGACCAGGAAATGTTACGGGAATATTGCGGGTCCGACGTGCAGTGTGAAAGGGGCTATACTAACCTCTTGATGGCAGTGCTGGACCGTGTCCTGGTCTATGAAGTTATCTCTGTGGACTGTTACGAAAACTCCTGCACTCCTGTACCTAGTGTCATCTTACCAGGAATGCAAAAGTAGAAATAACAAATGGAAAACAAGGATGAATTAAAATTATAATCTCAATATTCACTCAAAAGTTTGTCATGTTTAAATATTTTCTCTGGAAAATAAATATAAAATAAACACAAAATAGATAAGATAAATAACACTTATTAATTGTACTAACTAATAATTTTTACATGTATCGTAGCACTTATGAATCTATTCCACCATATGTTACCAGATAATTAGAAATCAAATAATTAGTAATATGCATATATTGCCAATTATTTAAAGTCTAATAACTTATCTGGATGAATCTGTACACACACTTACAGTTTTCATTAGTCTCGGTTTCTCTTTCTGATTGTTCACACCTCATGCTGTCAGGTCTCTCCTCTTTAATAATGAGAACATCTGGCTCGTCGTCTTCTACAGACTGATAAAAAGCATAATGCTTGCATGATTCCTGATAAATTATGGCTACGTTCACACTGTCAGTTTTTGGGATTGACAAACACATTTTCTTTACAGATGTGAGTCTTGAAATGTCCCGTTCACACAGCACCTTACAGTTGTGTTTAGAATACTTCCTGTATGAACGTGCAACAGAAGTCAAGCCCGTATTCCTTACCAGTAACGTACAATGTAAGGGATTCATTTCGTAGTGTTTACAGTTTCAGTGATTATAACGATACTTTTGTTTTTTTAAGTGTGCGATAGATCAAATTTAGTGATAATGTCAGTTCTGTACATAGGCCTTAAATTATTAGTCGTTTGAATAATCGTGGGAAGGAAACAGTAGGCCTATATATTTATCAATCTCTACTGTTTTAATCCAATTATAATCATACTACATTAAATGCAAATTCAGTTCCTTTAAACATATTTATTAGCCTACATGACATGTCTGGTTCTTGCCTAAAAAAAGACAGGTTTATAATGTTTGTAGTTGATAGATTTGGCTGCTTTTAACATTTTCCCTGGAGTTGGTTCACCCTCCGCCTATGCGGGCAGCTCATTTCTCCCGTTACTTTAAGTTACCGAAAACACACATGAAAACACATAACATACGGTAGACACATGTATGTGTGGCAGAGCGACTCTCTTGTGCACTGTATGATCATGTGACAGACAACTAGTTGTCCAGTTCTGTTCCGTTCACACAGCACATGTGTTCCAAGAATGCGGGTGTGAGTTCAGTTACAGAATGCGGGTGTGTGGACAGTGTGTGAACTTAACTGTATTAAGGACTCCAAAACAGGACAGACAATTGTATTCTGCTGCTGTGTGAACTTGGCCTATTAGCGGCTTACGGAGCTCACTGATTGAGAAAAACAGTTTCTTACCTCTTGATGGCAGTGCTGGACTGTGTTCTGGTCTGTGAATTTTTCTCTGTGGACTGTTACAAATACTCTTGCACTCCTGTACTGGTTGTCATCTTTACCTGCAGCATGGATGTATCAATAGATACACACACACACACACACACACACACACACACACACACACATATGCTAAAAAATGCTACATAATATCACAAAGACATAATATTTAACAAAATGCTTCACTCTGCATAATTCTCATATTTGTTTATTCGTGAATTTTACATTCAGTTACACTTTATTTTAAGGTGTCCTTGTTACAGTGTAATCATACATTTAAGTACTGAGTAATATTGATTAACTACATGTACTTACTATAAGGTTAGGGTTATGATTAGGGTTACTTGAATGTTATTCTGCATCATTTTTATATGTTTTATTTAATAATTGTTTATTTTTATTTTAACAGTAAGTATATGTAACGTGTAACAAGGACACTTAAAATAAAGTGTTATTTCTCCTTAAAAGCCTTTTATCTTTTTTCTCTCATTCTGTTGACATCAACTAATCACAGATCTGACCACTAGGTAATGCATTCCCTAAAATGAATACACCATACTCACAGTTTTCAGTAGTCTGTTTCACTTTCTGAGTGTTCACACCTCACATTGCCGGGTCTCTCTTCTTTGATAAGAACAACATCTGGTTCGTTATCCCCTACAGACTGATAAAAAGCACAATGTTGTTACCGTATGACTCTTGAGAGCATAGTTTTATGGAAAAAATCTTTTTCTAACCAGTAGCAATTAGTGGTCAGCTGACATGGATTTTTTCAGTGGCCTATGCCAGTACTGTATATCCAGAAATGTAGAATTGGCATATACAATAATGTTAAAAATAAATCATATAATTAATCATTTAATTTACATTTATTTGAATTTAATTCAAATAAATCAATTCTTTTATTGAGCAAACATGCATTGAACTGAAAAAAAAAAAAAATGACAGTGACATTTACAGTAAACCTTCCACAAAAAATATTAAGGAAGTCCGTTTTGATTGCTGCAAGATACTGAACAAAGAAAAAGGCGGAACTAACAAATTGAACAGATAACAGAGGATTACAGTTTGTAGTGTATAAAACAACAGGACAAGAAAAAAAAGGAGTAAAAATGTATAAGATACACTCATTTCACTGTTTATGCAAACCTGGTCTAGTCTTTCGGGTTGAAGATGCGAGACCTGACCGGATCGAGTTTCATCTTCATCTTCATCTTCATCCCTTCCCTCGTTACACAGGGAAGCAATTTTGACACTAATTCGCCCTGGACACAAGCATATATCTTCTCCATAAGTAAATATAGTTCAAATAGTGACTTTTAATATAAGTTAATGGAATCAGTCCGACATCACTATTGTGTAAATGAGCATGACCATGATCATATCTTTACCTGATGCTTTTTCGTGAACACCTGTTTTTGTCAAGGCAGTTGATTGGTTTCTCTGTTTGCGGGCTCTTCTGTAAAACGAATCTCGGATTTCTAGCACTCTCAGTTTCTTTTTAAGGAGGTTATTCTCCTTCTGTGTTTGAGATATTTCAAGCTGTAATTCAGTATAGCTGTCCTCAACAAGTTTGCAGATTTCTGCCACAGCGGCGTTTGCGAGTACTTCCATAATTGAAGCGATTTCCGTCTGAAACGTTATTATATTTGCCATTGCGTTGGAATTGAGCTTCTTGAATTGCAGTGAATCCGTCCATAAACAATAAACCCTTCCAAAAGAGTAAACATACGGGTGTAACGGGTCGAGCTCTCTTCAAACGCGAAGCTAGCCAACGAGTCGACAACATCCGCTTGTACTTTTTAAAATAAAAGCTCTCATGATGCTACCAAGCAATTTTCACGTTCCCATAAACATTAGTTCCCTTTTACTTCTGCAAAGTATCACGAACTAGTGAACATAGCGGTTCATTTGGAATATTTCGGATGTTAAATACTGGTACGACTGAGAAGTTAATGAGGAATAGACACAGTGACTAACCAACCAACCAATTAAATAAATTAAGACACTAAAGGAAAAACAATTAAAAATAATTTATTCACTGATATAACATGTCTTTATTTCATTGCAGTTTATCTGTTTGTACTGTGTCTAATACTATGACATGCCACCCCCCAAATAATGAATGTTTTAAAAGGATTTATTTTTTTCTAATTATTTATTTCTGAAAAGGTAAAAAACAATTGTATTTTTTTCTGTATGTTGAGAGGATGTTCTAATTATTAATCATAAATAGTTAATAAATAATTATTAATTAATTAATAATTATGAATAATTATTTCAAGTATGTAAAAAAATATTTTTGAACTGGCTTTATCAATAATCAGTTTTATAATCTGGAAATGTTTGCAAATTTTATTTTTATTTACATTTAAGAATTATTAAAACTTATAATATCCATTTATGGTTGCTTTTTATCTTTCCACTGTCATTACCGCTATGTTTTTTTTTAATGATTATTATTGCAAAGCAACCAATTTTATTATTATTATTATTATTATTATTATCATTATTATTATTATTTACTTTATGTTAAGATTACTGTCTGCAATGTTGTTGCACATCTGAGATTAAACCTGGACTTGATCTGAGCTTTGAAATTAAGCATAACCTCAACAAATCAACAGTGGCTCAGAAGATATTCATTAGTTGTGGAACTTTCATTAGTTAAATACATCTTGAATAAATTGTAAATGTTTGCATATATTTCCACCTAATAAAAAAAAACATGAGTAACCTTTATATTTACATTAAAAAGAGAAAACAACTATCTGTAATTGTTCTGCATTCTTTATTATTTTATTACATTTTTGCAGTTTAACATATCCATACATTGCACAAATCTGCTTTACAATTTCTTTACATCATGAGCTTGCTTTGCCTTTACTTAACATTATAAAGTGCATAGAGCATGAATAAATAATAGCTGTATTTCCAAAGCTCTACCTTTGTCCCTTTAACTGAAACTGTGTTATGTCAAGCAGACTAATGTAAACAGACTATCACAATAAATACAAATAAATAATAGCAACACAATATTATTATACGCAATAGGAAGAATTAAAATATCACATTTATGAACATTTTATAGAGAATCTGTTTGTCTAGCAATACAAGAATAATACAATAAATAATTTTTAAAATAAGCATTAACATAGTACTTTCATTACTAATTAGGCAGCATTGAATTGCATACTGAATATCCAAAATCCATGATTTTTATGTTTTCATTGGTGTTCAGTCCTGTTTTGTCAAATATCTCTGAACTCTCTAGAAGAGGCTGTTTCGGGTTGTGTACTGTACATTGTACGACCTTCTTCTGTGCCAGCGTCTCCTGATTGCTGCACAGCAACCACACAGCAAACACTGAACACAGAAACAGACAAAGTGAGAGTTAGGCTCGCAGAAGGGAATTTTATACAGCTATACATACACAATTATATACCACATTTAAATAGAAACTTAACAACCATAAGTTGCAGATATTCAGTCTTCATAATACTTACGCAAAGAAGAATCCAGCAAGGTACGAGGCCGATGATAATAGCGCAGGGGACAATGATAGCCACAATCCATGCTACGTTTGTAGCGTTGTTTGAGATTGTAGTGTTTATGGTGGTTGGAACTGGTGTGGTAAAAACCGTGAATAGGGTACCGACCAAGAAACCGGCAGCCGTGTTGCTTTCACGTTGTGAGAAAACATACGTAACATTGGCCTCAATCATGGTGGAATCATCCCTGTTGAAAGATTAAAACGTACAATGAGAAACAAAAGTAAATATCTAAAAATGATCTTAACATGCATTCACCGATGTATCATAAAAGCCGTTTTCTTCAGTTCATTTAAACATTTCTTCTAAAGACAAAGTACAAAGCAGTGGATCAGAACTCACTTGAAATTGGCTGGAATGAGTAGATTAATTGAGGGGTCCTTTAGGATCTGGATCACCTGTAGAGTGCATCAATTAAAAAAAAAAAAACAATAGGTTAATGCTTAAAATTGGGCAATTTCAGTACAACAATATCCAAGCCTCTCAAACTCACCAAGTTATTTATCTTCTTTTGGATTTCTTGATAGGTTTCATTCCTTTTTGACTCTGTCAGTGATACTTTGCTGATTTCAAAAGCAAAGATGAGTGCGTAGGCAGTGTCATTAATTCCTTTAAAATATAAGACAAAAATAATCAGTTGTGTATTTGTGTATGGTATTTTGTTATCCATTTTCATTATGCATAATTATTGACTGCTTTTTAATTATTATTTTCCTTCAAAGAAAGTCATGAATAAGGACTACATGATTACAACAGATACACCATTTGCATACATATGTTATATTCACAACAAAAATGGAGCATGAAATTAGAGGAAAACTCACCCAAATAGTTGACATTTGCCAAGGTCACAGGTTCACTCACGCTCACTGTTTTGGCACTTAATGTAGATGTGAGATTTGTGGCCACTACTGATTTAACCACATCTAGAACACTATTCTCACTTGGTCTTGGGCCCAGTGTGATAAACTCGAGACGAATCCTAATGATTGCCCTCCTACTCCTGTACAGACAAAAAAGATGATAATTTACTGGAATATTAAAACAACTATCTTTAAAAAAAAAAAAAAAATTGAAATCACTAATTGGTCTTACAAGATTGGTGGTGAAGTTGTTGTCTGAGTGGTCGCTGTAAAAGAAATGATGAATTAATGAAGGAGAATCAGACATTCAATTACAGCATTTCGTATTTTTAAAGCAATACACAGCACCGATCCCAGACTTCTGGGGGCCCTGTGTAAAATTGTGTAAGCGGGGGGGTGGAGGAAGGGGATATATGAGTGTTTATGAACGAATGAATGAATCACATGTGTCCAGTGTTTCACTCAGTATTAAATCACACTCGGAGAAAGCACTTGACAGTGTCTCTTCCGCGATTTGTTAAGCTTTCAACGCGTTTTTTTACTCATCTCGTGCACGACTGTACGACATTCACATCACTTGATATGACTGATTTTTACGTAGAAAGAGTGACTGCGCAACGCTTTAAAAGAAATGATCATTCATCTTTTAATAACCGCTGGCCAAATAAAAAAAAAACTAAAATGAAATAATCTTTGGGAGCAAGGAGGTCCCCTGGTGTTTCAGGGGCCCTACCCAGTTTGCGTATTTTGCATGTAGGGAGGATCGGCTCTGGCAAGGCATAAATCATGACAACTTAAGAAATGGAAGTTTAACATTTGATTGTCAGTTTGGACATATAAACTGTGGGGTAACAGATGGTGGACAGTGCAGCAGGTGTAGACATGGTAATACCTTCATTGAGTTGAAGAAGTTCCTGAACAAAGACGCTGGGTTGCGTGATGTCACTTGGTGAGAAAACATACTCTACTTTGGCCTGAATCACAGTGGAATTACCCCTGTGGGGAGATTAACATGTGTAATGAGAAACTATAGTCAATAACTAAACATTATTTTTAGTCACAAGCCATGTATAAAAACGAACACCAATCATCAGGACATATTTGCTCAAATCAAAGTGAGTCAAAACTTACGTGAAATCAGCTGCATTGAACTTAATGACAGGAGCTGAGGAGTTACTGAGGAGGATCTTGCTCAGCTGAAAAAAAAAATTATTAATTTGTTTAGAAATATGTTGAGGTTAATGTTGTAAATGAGAGAAGAAGAAGAAGAAGGTAAAGAAGAAGAAAAGTGTTTGTAAAAGACTACTGTACTGAACTCACCAATGTGTTTACAGAGTCTTGTATTAACAGGTGGGTACCATTCCTGAGTTCAAGTTTCTCATTCATGGTTATATTGCTGATTTCAAATCCAAAGTTGAGAGCATAGGCTGTCTCATTTATTTCTTAAAAATATATAAAATATAAAATTAATTAGTTGCGTGGTTATATGTGGGTGGTGAAATTTCACTAATGCATTCCTTAATATTATTTATTTGTTATTATACCTTAAAAGCTACAGATCTACAACATTAGACTTTAAATAACATATTCAGAAGCCAAACCAGGAGAGTAAAACTCACTTGTATAAGTGACATTGACAAAGCTCACAGGATCACTCAGGTCTTGTGTTGTGGGGTCTTGCTTAGTTGTGATACGTGTTTTCAGCAGAGTGTTGGCCACCTCAAGAACCTTATCTGGATTTGGCAGGGGGCCCAGTGTGACAAACACGAGGCGAATGAATATAAGTGCTCTGCCAAGCCTACAAAGACAATAAATAATACACATTAATGTAGGAAAGGAAAATTAAAGTAAAAAAAGTAAATATCAGACTGAAATCACTGCTCTTACACTATCTGTGGAGTAGTTGTCAGAGTACTGGTTGTTGTTGAGACTGTAAAAGAAAGTAATGATTAATGGCGGAAGCTTGCAGTAACAACATTTGCAATACATTTTCAGTTTTGACAAACCTGTCAGTGAACGAAGCTCATTTAGGAAGCTGACTGGTTGTATAGCATCTCCATCCTGGAAGCTGTAGACAATGCTGCCTTCAATCTGGTTCGATGTGCTTCTGGAGGAAAGACAAAATATATCTGTTAAGCATCAGTATGTGCAAAGGTTTTTATTTATTTTTATTTTTTTAATAAATGCATTTAATAATGTAGAAAGTGACACATTATATAAATTAATTCTGTTTGCATCTTACATGAAGTTGGCCGACTTGGGATTTAAAGTTGTTCTGCCAGGTTCATTCAGAAGATAGTTCAGCTGCAGAAGAAAAATCAAACATTCATGAAACTCAACAATTACATTGGACCTAAAAATTGTACTCAGTGAATGATTTATGCTTACCGCATTATTGGCGACACCCTGAGCATGTAGGTATGTGCCATTTCTTAGCTCAGGATCTTTTGACATGCTGATATTACTCAAATTAAGCTTAAAGATGACAGCATATGAGGTTGCTGTGATTTCTATTTGGATATAAAAAAAAATATAGAAATATTATTATTATTATTATTTTATATAATCCAAATTTGACACTTTAATATTTCAAAAGCTTTTCAGGTGAAAATGATGTAACTTACTCTCATAGCTGACATTCACCACCTTCACTGATTCATTCAGCTGTGACTCTCTGGAATTACGGAGAGTGTTGATAGCGCTGAGGACCAGAGCTTCACTGGGCACTGGAGATGAGGAGTTGAACACCAGCTTGCTTGTGACCACTGCTGAACCAGATCTGTAAATAAAACCCCTTTGGTTTATTGTACGTCGAATATTTGGAATAAAATTACTTTTCCATTTTTTTTTTTTTTCTAAAAACTGGAAAAGCAAAACTTACACTAGGTTTGGAGGTGTCACAGAGAAACCGGTAGTTGTTTGTGGAAGCACTGTTGTAGTGGTTGTCAGAAGTAGCTCTTTTAGGAAGCTGACTGGTTGTATGGTATCTCCATCCTGGAAGCTGTAGTCCATCCTGCCATCAATCTGGTTTGGAGTGCTCCTACAGAACAAGCAGAAGATATCTGTCAGGGGCTTCTGTCCACATCTTCAAAATGTTTTTTTTTTTGTTGTTGTTTTTTTCACCAATTCTTATTTTCCATGGCTTCCCAGCTAAAATGAGAGAACATGTGCAATAAAGATTGTGAAGTGAGTTGGCATCTTACGTGAAGTTGAAGGAGTTTGGTTTGAAAACTTGCTGGCCAGGTTCATTCAGAAGAGTGTTCAGCTGCAGAAAAAAATGCCATACCATTTAGAAACTTCTGTTGAACACTAGCAATGGACTAAAACCTTTTTCATACTGTTCATTTTAAAATTGTTACCGCTTTATTGACAACATCCTGCACTTGCGGGTAGGTATTGTTTCTGAGAGCAGGGTCCTCTGGCATGCTGATGTTAACCAGTTTAAATGTAAAGACCACAGCATAGGAGGTTTCTGAGATTTCTGTGTGGAAAGAAAATGTGAATAATTGTAATTTTTTTTGTTCAAAGCTTTCCGTTCATAATTGTTTATCTGATTACCATTCAATTGCTTTACAACCTTATAGGATGACACTTACTCTCATAGCTGGCATTCACCACCTTCACTGATTCATTCAGCTGTGACTCTCTGGAATTACGGAGAGTGTTGATAGCGCTGAGGACCAGAGCTTCACTGGGGACTGGAGATGAGGAGTTGAACACCAGCTTGCTTGTGACCACTGCTGAACCAGATCTGTAAATAAAACCCCTTTGGTTTATTGTACGTCGAATATTTGGAATAAAATTACTTTTCCATTTTTTTTTTTCTAAAAACTGGAAAAGCAAAACTTACACTAGGTTTGAAGGGGTCACAGAGAAACCGGTAGTTGTTTGTGGAAGCACTGTTGTAGTGGTTGTCAGAAGTAGCTCTTTTAGGAAGCTGACTGGTTGTATGGTATCTCCATCCTGGAAGCTGTAGTCCATCCTGCCTTCAATCTGGTTTGGAGTGCTCCTACAGAACAAGCAGAAGATATCTGTAAGGGACTTCAATTCACATCTTCAAAATGTTTTTTTTGTTTGTTTTTTTTCACCAATTCTTATTTTCCATGGCTTCCCAGCTAAAATGAGAGAACATGTGAAATAAAGATTGTGAAGTGAGTTGGCATCTTACGTGAAGTTGAAGGAGTTTGGTTTAAAAACTTGCTGGCCAGGTTCATTCAGAAGAGTGTTCAGCTGCAGAAAAAAAATGCCAAACCATTTAGAAACTTCTGCTGAACACTAGCAATGGACTAAAACCTTTTTCATACTGTTCATTTTAAAATTGTTACCGCTTTATTGACGACATCCTGCACTTGCGGGTAGGTATTGTTTGTGAGAACAGGGTCCTCTGTAATGCTGATGTTAACCAGTTTAAATGTAAAGACCACAGCATAGGAGGTTTCTGAGATTTCTGTGTGGAAAGAAAATGTGAACAATTGTAATTTCTTTTGTTCAAAGCTTTCCGTTCATAATTGTTTATCTGATTACCATTCAATTGCTTTACAACCTTATAGGATGACACTTACTCTCATAGCTGGCATTCACCACCTTCACTGATTCATTCAGCTGTGACTCTCTGGAATTACGGAGAGTGTTGATAGCGCTGAGGACCAGAGCTTCACTGGGGACTGGAGATGAGGAGTTGAACACCAGCTTGCTTGTGACCACTGCTGAACCAGATCTGTAAATAAAACACATTTTGTTTAATTTACATCAAATGTTTGCAGTAAAATTACTTCTCCATTTTTGATTATTCTCACATTTGAAGACCAACACATACATGGAGTTTGAAGGAGTCATGGAAAAACTGATTGTTGTTTGTGGAAGCAATGTTGTAGTGGTTGTCAGAAGTAGCTCTTTTAGGAAGCTGACTGGTTGTATGGTATCTCCATCCTGGAAGCTGTAGTCCATCCTGCCATCAATCTGGTTTGGAGTGCTCCTACAGAACAAGCAGAAGATATCTGTAAGGGGCTTCTGTCCACATCTTCAAAATGTTTTTTTTGTTTTGTTTTTTTTTCACCAATTCTTATTTTCCATGGCTTCCCAGCTAAAATGAGAGAACATGTGCAATAAAGATTGTGAAGTGAGTTGGCATCTTACGTGAAGTTGAAGGAGTTTGGTTTAAAAACTTGCTGGCCAGGTTCATTCAGAAGAGTGTTCAGCTGCAGAAAAAATATCAAACCATTCAGAAACTTCTGCTGAAAACTAGCAATGAACTAAAACCTTTTTCATACTGTTCATTTTAAAATTGTTACCGCTTTATTGATGACATCCTGCACTTGCGGGTAGGTATTGTTTCTGAGAGCAGGGTCCTCTGGCATGCTGATGTTAACCAGTTTAAATGTAAAGACCACAGCATAGGAGGTTTCTGAGATTTCTGTGTGGAAAGAAAATGTGAATAATTGTAATTTTTTTTGTTCAAAGCTTTCCGTTCATAATTGTTTATCTGATTACCATTCAATTGCTTTACAACCTTATAGGATGACACTTACTCTCATAGCTGGCATTCACCACCTTCACTGATTCATTCAGCTGTGACTCTCTGGAATTACGGAGAGTGTTGATAGCGCTGAGGACCAGAGCTTCACTGGGGACTGGAGATGAGGAGTTGAACACCAGCTTGCTTGTGACCACTGCTGAACCAGATCTGTAAATAAAACCCCTTTGGTTTATTGTACGTCGAATATTTGGAATAAAATTACTTTTCCATTTTTTTTTTTTCTAAAAACTGGAAAAGCAAAACTTACACTAGGTTTGGAGGTGTCACAGAGAAACCGGTAGTTGTTTGTGGAAGCACTGTTGTTGTGGTTGTCAGAAGTAGCTCTTTTAGGAAGCTGACTGGTTGTATGGTATCTCCATCCTGGAAGCTGTAGTCCATCCTGCCTTCAATCTGGTTTGGAGTGCTCCTACAGAACAAGCAGAAGATATCTGTAAGGGACTTCAATTCACATCTTCAAAATGTTTTTTTTTTTTTTTTTCACCAATTCTTATTTTCCATGGCTTCCCAGCTAAAATGAGAGAACATGTGAAATAAAGATTGTGAAGTGAGTTGGCATCTTACGTGAAGTTGAAGGAGTTTGGTTTAAAAACTTGCTGGCCAGGTTCATTCAGAAGAGTGTTCAGCTGCAGAAAAAAAATGCCAAACCATTTAGAAACTTCTGCTGAACACTAGCAATGGACTAAAACCTTTTTCATACTGTTCATTTTAAAATTGTTACCGCTTTATTGACGACATCCTGCACTTGCGGGTAGGTATTGTTTGTGAGAACAGGGTCCTCTGTAATGCTGATGTTAACCAGTTTAAATGTAAAGACCACAGCATAGGAGGTTTCTGAGATTTCTGTGTGGAAAGAAAATGTGAACAATTGTAATTTCTTTTGTTCAAAGCTTTCCGTTCATAATTGTTTATCTGATTACCATTCAATTGCTTTACAACCTTATAGGATGACACTTACTCTCATAGCTGGCATTCACCACCTTCACTGATTCATTCAGCTGTGACTCTCTGGAATTACGGAGAGTGTTGATAGCGCTGAGGACCAGAGCTTCACTGGGGACTGGAGATGAGGAGTTGAACACCAGCTTGCTTGTGACCACTGCTGAACCAGATCTGTAAATAAAACCCCTTTGGTTTATTGTACGTCGAATATTTGGAATAAAATTACTTTTCCATTTTTGATTATTCTCACATTTGAAGACCAACACATACATGGAGTTTGAAGGAGTCATGGAAAAACTGATTGTTGTTTGTGGAAGCACTGTTGTTGTGGTTGTCAGAAGTAGCTCTTTTAGGAAGCTGACTGGTTGTATGGTATCTCCATCCTGGAAGCTGTAGTCCATCCTGCCATCAATCTGGTTTGGAGTGCTCCTACAGAACAAGCAGAAGATATCTGTCAGGGGCTTCTGTCCACATCTTCAAAAAAAATTTTTTTTTTTTTTTTTTTTTCACCAAATCTTATTTTCCATGGCTTCCCAGCTAAAATGAGACAACATGTGCAATAAAGATTGTGAAGTGAGTTGGCATCTTACGTGAAGTTGAAGGAGTTTGGTTTGAAAACTTGCTGGCCAGGTTCATTCAGAAGAGTGTTCAGCTGCAGAAAAAATATCAAACCATTCAGAAACTTCTGCTGAAAACTAGCAATGAACTAAAACCTTTTCTTCATACTGTTCATTTTAAAATTGTTACCGCTTTATTGATGACATCCTGCACTTGCGGGTAGGTATTGTTTCTGAGAGCAGGGTCCTCTGGCATGCTGATGTTAACCAGTTTAAATGTAAAGACCACAGCATAGGAGGTTTCTGAGATTTCTGTGTGGAAAGAAAATTTTAATTATTTTTTTGTTTTTTTGTTCAAAAAATGTTCAAAGCTTTCCGTTCATAATTGTTTATCTGATTACTATTCAATTGCTTTACAACCTTATAGGATGACACTTACTCTCATAGCTGGCATTCACCACCTTCACTGATTCATTCAGCTGTGACTCTCTGGAATTACGGAGAGTGTTGATAGCGCTGAGGACCAGAGCTTCACTGGGGACTGGAGATGAGGAGTTGAACACCAGCTTGCTTGTGACCACTGCTGAACCAGATCTGTAAATAAAACCCCTTTGGTTTATTGTACGTCGAATATTTGGAATAAAATTACTTTTCCATTTTTTTTTTTTCTAAAAACTGGAAAAGCAAAACTTACACTAGGTTTGGAGGTGTCACAGAGAAACCGGTAGTTGTTTGTGGAAGCACTGTTGTTGTGGTTGTCAGAAGTAGCTCTTTTAGGAAGCTGACTGGTTGTATGGTATCTCCATCCTGGAAGCTGTAGTCCATCCTGCCATCAATCTGGTTTGGAGTGCTCCTACAGAACAAGCAGAAGATATCTGTAAGGGACTTCAATTCACATCTTCAAAATGTTTTTTTTTTTTTTTCACCAATTCTTATTTTCCATGGGTTCCAAGTTAAAATGAGAGAACATGTGCAATAAAGATTGTGAAGTGAGTTGGCATCTTACGTGAAGTTGAAGGAGTTTGGTTTAAAAACTTGCTGGCCAGGTTCATTCAGAAGAGTGTTCAGCTGCAGAAAAAAAAATGCCAAACCATTTAGAAACTTCTGCTGAACACTAGCAATGGACTAAAACCTTTTTCATACTGTTCATTTTAAAATTGTTACCGCTTTATTGACGACATCCTGCACTTGCGGGTAGGTATTGTTTGTGAGAACAGGGTCCTCTGTAATGCTGATGTTAACCAGTTTAAATGTAAAGACCACAGCATAGGAGGTTTCTGAGATTTCTGTGTGGAAAGAAAATGTGAATAATTGTAATTTTTTTTGTTCAAAGCTTTCCGTTCATAATTGTTTATCTGATTACCATTCAATTGTTTACAACCTTATAGGATGACACTTACTCTCATAGCTGGCATTCACCACCTTCACTGATTCATTCAGCTGTGACTCTCTGGAATTACGGAGAGTGTTGATAGCGCTGAGGACCAGAGCTTCACTGGGGACTGGAGATGAGGAGTTGAACACCAGCTTGCTTGTGACCACTGCTGAACCAGATCTGTAAATGAAACCCCTTTGGTTTAATTTACATCAAATGTTTGCGGTAAAATTACTTCTACATTTTTGATTATTCTCACATTTGAAAACCAACACATACATGGAGTTTGAAGGAGTCATGGAAAAACTGATTGTTGTTTGTGGAAGCACTGTCGTGGTTGTCAGAAGTAGCTCTTTTAGGAAGCTGACTGGTTGTATGGTATCTCCATCCTGGAAGCTGTAGTCCATCATGCCATCAATCTGGTTTGGAGTGCTCCTACAGAACAAGCAGAAGATATCTGTAAGGGACTTCAATTCATATCCTCAAAAAATTTTCACCAATTATTATTTTCCATGGCTTCCCAGCTAAAATGAGAGAACACATGAAATAAAGATTTTGAAGTGAGTTTGCATCTTACGTGAAGTTTGAGGACTTGGGTTCAAAAACCTGCTTGCCAGGTTCATTCAATAGTGTGTTCAGCTGCATGAAAAAAAATAATAATAAAAAATCAAGCCATTCATCAACCTCCGGTGAAGATTTACACTGGTCACAGTTTTCGCTAATGTGTTAATGCTAGTTTCTTACCGCATTATTGACAACATACTGCACTTGCACATAACTGCTGTTTCTTAGCTGAGGATCCTCAGGCATGCTGATATTATTCAACATAATATTCAAAATGACAGCATAAGAAGTTTCAGATATTTCTGTTTGGAAAGAAACATCCAATTTTGATCAGTTTTAAATTTGACATTTTTCACTTGTTGAAAATTTCCTAATTGAAATTACATTCATAATAAAGAAACTTACTCTGATAGGTAAAATTGGAAATCTTCAGTGATTCATTGAGCTGGGATTCTCTTGATTTAAGAAGATTACTAACAGCACCTAGGACCAAAGTTTCAGTGGGCAGGGATGACAAGGATGAGAATGTCAATCTGGTTGTGACTGTTGCTGCACCGGACACATTTGTTGGAAATGTTTTGAGTATGTTTGAAGTTTCTGGTTGCAAACTTGAAGTACTTTGAAGTGTTGCATCTGCTTTTGTTGTATTGTTCAGAGGTGTAGTATTGCTAGTAAGAGTTTCAGCTGGTATTGTTTTTATGGATGTGTGACCTGGAATTGTAGATGCTGGTGATGTTGACGTATTTGTGTTTGGACTTGATGTTATTGGTTTAACTAGTGGAAATTCTGGTTGTATTAGTGAAACCTGTAATAATTCCAGTGGTAGTTGTTAATGCAGTTGTAGTTTCTGAATCCATGTTTGGGCTTGAAGTTGTTTTGGCTGAAAGTGCAAGTGTGGCTGGAGCAGAAGATGTACTGGTAAACGCAAACAGTTGTTTTTAAAGAGTCTCCTGATGTTTCTTGAAACTGAGTTGTTGTTTGAGCTGCAGTTGAGCTTGGAGGGGTGGCAGTTGTTGTGATTGTGGTTGTAATGGGTACAGTTGGGGTTCTTGGAGATTCAGTTGTTTTTGTTGGAGTTAAAGTTGGTAATATAGTTACATGTGATGAGGAGACAGGCATAGTTGTTACCAGAGCAGGAGTACTTTCTGAAGTTGTAGATATTGTTGGTGGAGTTGTGGTTTTAGAAGTTGTGGCTGCAAATGTCATTGTGGTTTCACCTGTTTGTGTACTTGGAGCTTCAGATGAGGTTGCAGCTGATTTAATGGTTGAAGGTACCAATGTGGTAGCTGAGGCGGATGTTGTATGTGCAGTTGTACTTTCTGAAGTTGTAGACCTTATTGGAACCGGATTGAAAACTGTTGATGAGGATTGAAGTGGAGATTCAGATGAGGTTGGAGATGAACTAGTAGAAGAAGGCACAATCACAGCTGAGGAAGCCATAGATGTTGAGGATGCAGTTGTAGTTTTGGAAGTTGAAGCCACAGTAGTGGAAGGCCCCACTGTGGTTGTGGAAGCTGCAGTTGTGCTTGCTGTAGGCATAGTTTTAATTTCTGATGGTGTAAGTGATGAAGATGTAGGCATAGTTGTTGAAGTAAGCGTTGTGGATTCTGAAGTTACAGCTGTTGATGATGGATTGACAGTTGTTTTAGATGTGGTTTCTGCTGTTGTACTTTCTGAAGTTAAAGGCAGTTTTGTTGAAGTAACAGTTGTGGTTTCTGTACTCACAACTTTGGTGATGGGAAAATCAGTAGTTGAAGATGCTGTAGTTATTGATGTTTTTACAGTGCAGTTGTTTCTGAAGATGTAGACATTGTTGTTGAAGAAAGAGTTGTGGATTCTGAAGTTACAGCTCCTGATGTTGTTGGATTGTTTGTTGTTGTAGATGTGGTTGATGAGGCTGTAGTTGTGGACCCTGCTGTTGTACTTTCTGAAGTTGTAGGCAATGTTGTTGAAGTAATAGGGTGTGGTTTGTGTACCAGTGGGGATGTTAGTAGTTGAAGATGCTGTAGTTACTGATCTTGTTACAGGTGCAGTTGTTTCTGAAGATGTAGACATTGTTGTTGAAGAAAGAGTTGTGGATTCTGAAGTTACAGCTGCTGATGTTGTTGGATTGTTGTTGTCGTAGATGTGGATGATGAAGCTGTAGTTGTGGACCCTACTGTTGTACTTTCTGAAGTTGTAGGCAATGTTGTTGAAGTAATAGGTGTGGTCTGTGTACTAACGGTTTTGGTGGTGGGAATTTCTGTAGTTGAAGATGCTGTAGTTACCAATGTTGTTACAGGTGCAGTGGTTTCTGAAGATGTAAGCATAGTTGTTGAGGTAAGGGTTTTGGATTCTGAAGTTACAGCTGCTGATATTGTTGGATTGTTTGTTGTCGTAGATGTGGATGATGAGGCTGTAGTTGTGGACCCTGCTGTTGTACTTTCTGAAGTTGTAGGCAATGTTGTTGAAGTAATAGGTGTGGTTTGTGTACTCGTGGGATGTTAGTAGTTGAAGATGCTGTAGTTATTGATGTTTTTACAGGTGCAGTTGTATCTGAAGATGTAGACATTGTTGTTGAAGAAAGAGTTGTGGATTTCTGAAGTTACAGCTGCTGATGTTGTTGGATTGTTTGTTTGTCGTAGATGTGGTTGATGAGGCTGTAGTTGTGGAACTTAATGTTGTACTTTCTGAAGTTGTAGGCAATGTTGTTTGAAGTAATGGTGTGGTTTGTGTACTAGTGGGAATGCTAGTAGTTGAGGATGCTGTA
>NW_020527175.1:0-34307 GCF_003368295.1 Carassius auratus | reverse complement strand
TGTTTTATAGTCTTCCTACACCACTTCCTACGTATTTTTAAATGGCCACTCATCCAGACGCACATGAAATGTGCATTATGGCATTTCTTCCCATGCTTAGTGAGATTCACTCTCGTTGATACTCTGTGTCTGTGTATAGTCCCTTTCACACTGCGATTTCCGGAAAATACACGGATAATGTGTCCCGGCCATTGTTCCCGGGTTGCTAGATTTTGCACTTTCACACTGCCAGTGATTAACTGGAATATGTGCGTGCGTTCACACACAACCCGTAAAAATCCCGTAAAGACACGTGACATCAGGCATGTTAACTTTCACTTTAGCTAGTGAACGATCTCAGCGTTAGCACAGAAAGTAAGGAACTAACTGATCTCTGCTTCATTACAGTTCGCTGATCTGCCTTCAAAACACCCACTAAAAGAATCACGCAATAATGCGCGTCATCACTACGACACCCCATTTACGGCATTAGTTCTGGCCTATGTTCAAACACACCGCTCATTCCGGGACTGAACCCGACAATGTTACTAGGTCCCCGACCCGGGATCAATCCCATAATCAATCCCGGACGTGTTTGTGTTCACACAGAAGGCGACCCGGCAATGTTCCGGCAATGCAGTGTGAAGGGGCTTTTGTTAACATTAAACAGTGAACTATTCTGATATTTTTCTGGACTTTGACTTGTGTAATTTACTTGGCAGTCTATGGGACAGTCACAAGCCTCCCAGTCTTCATCCAAAATATCTTAAATTGTGTTCTGAAGATGAACAAAGCTTTTATGGGATCAGAACAACATGGGGGTAAGTGATTAATGACAAAATGTGCATTTTGGGGTGGAATATTCCTTTCATAAAAAGCAGTGCTATAAACATCATAAAAGAGTGCTAAGCCAGATCCAGGGCAGGGTTTCATAACCCAGGGTTAAAAGTGGTGTTTAGAACGGCAATAACCAGGGTTAAGCACAGTGAGAAAACCCTAAAATGTTACACAAGTTCAAAATTAGTATTTCTAATGTGTCTTTATCAATTTGGCCTAGTTCAGCTTAAGGTTATATCTAAAGAACAATATGATGGCTGATAAACAGGCAAAAACCTAATTATGTTGGAGTGAAATAGTGAATTTTGTTAATATCATACAGTCGCTGATATATTTAACGTCTGCTTAGAAGTGGTAGATCATATTCCTTTGAGACCTTTGACCATAAGCTGTCAGTGTGTTCGAAAATAAAAAGAGGATTTAAAAGATTTGCATTCACGGTCTTTGTCTCCAAAGACTACACACGGCTGCTCACTCTGGACTTCATATATTCACACTGGCTTTGTTCTTGAACATTTTGGGAGGTATAATGAGCAGCTGACTTTATGCCTTTCAGGCAATGTTGCACAAAGATTCTTGGACAATCCCAGAGAAACTCAGGAACATCAGCACTGTAGACATTATGTCAACATAGTGTTATCTGCTTTTATAAAGATGGCTCCCATATTTTATTATTATTATTATTATTTTTAATTTAGGAAGGGGGTCCCTTCTTAGGGGATCATTAATAATTTTATTTAATTTTTTATGTGTTTTAGGTCATGTCTATATATGCAATTTGGTCATTCAAATATTTATCTTTCCATTATTGTGCATAGTTAATGTAGCCCACCTTCTTAATGTACCTAATAAAAAGTTTGGCTGTGCAGCCAACTTTTTTGGTCATTTGTATGTACAATATTTTCCTTTTGCCAAAGTATACATACTCATCCTCTGAAGAGAGTTGAAATATATAGAAAAACGTTCAGGGAAAGCATGCTTTTTGTAAATTGTGCATTAGGTAACCTATTTAAAAAAATCTTACCTCTGGAGTCTTATAATTCTTTTGCGGATTGCCATGCTGACAACAATGAATTACTCTGTTCGTAACAGAAAGAGGTACATTCTCAGACAAATCTTCCACCTGCCAAACCAGACAGTGTGGACCCTTTTCTTTCTTTTGTCATCAGACCTACATTTAAAAGCAAACACTTTAAGAAAATACATTTTTGTACTAATATTCAGTTCTGTAAAGGCAACCAAAACATACAGTATATCTTATTCTTACCAAGCAGCAAATAATGTCATTGTTTCACTCTTGTGGCATTCTAGTGTGTTTACATTCTGAGGTCACGTTTGGGTTGTCACGGCAAGTGCGGGCATTTCGAACAGCGGTTTTTTAATGGATACCGCATGACCATTTGCTAGAGCAGGCTTTGAGGTGACCATGACTGAATTAAACCCATAACAATGTCATCCAGGATCTCCATAATTAACACGATTTGTAGTTATGTTGTCCTAGTGGGTTGTTAGCATATTTACCCGGAAACTAGGTCGATATGATGCATCATATTTCCAACCTGTAAGGCAACAAATTGTGAAAAGGCAAATAGGGGGACGGTTTTATGCCGTGTGTTCAGTGGTCTGTAGTTGTATCTAATGGAGCCGGAAGAGACAGGAGGAGAATGTTTACAACGCTGAGGGGAATGTTAGCGGTCGCAGACTGAGCAAACAGAGTGAAGGACTTCCTGCATTCCTGAGATTCTTTCTTTTTTATTAAAGAAAGAGAAATTATTTTGTTACAAATTCATTAGATATTTTATTGTTTCTTCTATGGAACATAAAATATAGTATTGGCTTAAAATAATATAATATAATATAATATAATATTGTAGATTTGATATAGATTATAATATTTTTAGAGTGAAATGTTACATTAAGATTTTATTTTTATTTTATGTAATAATAATAATAATAATAATAATAATAAATACAAATATTAAACAAAATAAGAAATGCTACTACTTTATAGTATTTTAAAATCAGTATAATGGCCTAATTGTGCATTCCTACAAACAAGCACATCAAACCTGGAGCTTTAAATTTGAAATTGCAATCACAGTTTTTCAGAAAAATCACAAATAAAATCGTATATTTCAAAAGGGCTCCAAAATAACATAAAAGCAACAAAAATGTAGTCCGGTCTTTTGCAGTATTGTCCAAGTCTTCTGAAGCCATACAGTATTTTATTTTATTTTACTATTACTGTCCAATGAAAACAATCTGCTTTCATTCAAATATGACACCTTTAGGCATAACATGTCAGGTTAGGAATATATCACATGGCTTGTAAAGTCCACTTTTATGGTATTTTTGTCATGTCCGTTGTCATGTTTGGTAATATTTCTCCTTTTGTGCTCCATGGAGGGAATAAAATCATGGGTTTGTAATGGAATGAGAATGAGTAAATGATGACAGACTTGTAACTTTTCCTTTAAATTGTCCTGTGTGAGTTTTAACTGCCATTGCCCATTTCTATTCACATAACATGCATTCAGACATTCAGCAGATCTGCTGAGAGTTTCTTTACCATTTACAATGATAGCTAGCAGAGCAGCAACATGACAGATATAAAGGCAGCTAGCCACAACTGCATCATTGCATTCATGATTATTTTCAGTCTGTTGACAATCCAAGAGGTCAGTCGGGAAGTCAGTCCCTGTTATTGAAATCTTCATTCTGCTTTAATGCCCCAGGGAGCTTATATATGAGGAATCCTTTCTGAGGAACATGAATTAATATTAAAAGACTCCCACAACTCCATGAGACAGGTGCGGGGACCATTAGGTGAAGCTGCAAGATGACAAGTAATTGCTCTTAGCTTGCTCACACACAAACCTACATGGGTGTAAAGCGTAGAGAATGACACTAGAAAATGAATCACAGGCTTGCTGTAGGGGAAAGCTGTGCGTGGTGGAGAATGGTAAGAGCATATGTCATTAATTTGTCTGCCGAGTGACTCGCACACATTCGATACGTGATGTTAAAGGTTGCGTTTGAGGAGAGCTGAGCTGGTGAAAGGAAATTCCTCTCTCCTGTGCTGCAGGTCTTCTGTTATACTGCATGTCTTCGGGATATAGTGTCGCCCGATGAATTGTATTCCTGAATGTGTCTAAAACCAGCACCCAACACCCACTCTCGAGGAGTCTGTCACATAGCGCTTCGCTCCAGCCTGAAACACAGACATGACCTCATTGTTTCAGCCCTGAAGGACATGGAAGCCACTTTGGTTTCTCCACCCAGAAAAGCCAGAAAGCCTTTTAACGAGAGAACATTGATGAACCACTCAAAAGAATGGGTTTTATTTTTTATTTTTTGGTGCCTAAACTCAGCTAAAGAGCAGACCTTGAAGTTGCAATAATGCAATGCATTCATTGACTTACATTAATTAACATGTTTAATAGATGCAACCCTTTACATGTGAATAGACGTTCAGATTTGACAGTAGTCAACACTGGAGTCAATAGATAATGATAAAATAGGCCTGTTTTTCTGTATCTCCATGAGAAATATATTAAAAGCCAGGTGCCATGTTATGCAAAGCACACATTTACAGCACAAACAGTCAGATGTGATATTGTAAACTTTTTAAATGTACTGTTTTTACCCATAAAAGCACCATTAAAGGTTTTTGTTTATTTGCTTTTGCTTTTACTTTGTGTTTTATGTTATTACAGTGGGCTCCAAAAGCCTGAGACTATTATAAAATGAAATAATTTAGCATTTTTCTAATTAAATTAAATTAAGAATTATTAATTGTTATATTATCATATGTGTGTGTGTGTGTGTGTGTGTGTGTATGTGTTTGTGCATGTATTCTGTATATATCAACGTACACATACATGCAATTTTCACTGTCAATTTTCAGACTTTATCATATGTGTATCGCTAAATTCAATCAACCATTGTAAGTTAATCACAGGAATAGTTTTAAGTGATGTGCTGTAGGCCGTGGTCGCTTCCTCTTCTTGTTGTTCATCATCATATTATGGCTTAAACTACATTTTCTTAATAGAGAGTATTAATCACAACATTTGTGTGGGTTGAGCACTGAGCCTGATGAAACGATCTCATAATTGATTGTTTTATGGTTATTTAAACCACCACATGTTTGCAACAAATTAAATGAATATGTTTAAGTAATAGCATGTTTTTAACAAAATTTAAAAAGAAGTTAGTTATATTTTTTTGAAGAAAATTGCCTTACACTTGCTCTTACCACCATGATGCTAGGAAGTTATGGGTGTTTGGCAGAGCATTTTTATATTTTTGCTGATGTGAGTTTTTTATGTGTTTGCTAGGGTGTTCGTGGTGGTTAATGCAAATTTGTGTCATGAAAAATACTTGGCTAGTGTCTGCTGTAGCAGTTGCAGTGCATTTCAGAAACCCCCACCATCCTCAGCTCCACCTATAGATCTGCTATGGGGTGATTTATGTATGTTATATACAGTATATGGGTTATTTCATACGTCATCAGTGCAACAGCAGTATTTCTTACATGTTCACAGCAGCATGTCTGTGGATCTATTGGTAGAAGCAAGTCTTGGTACTTGTTATGCTACATCAGTTCTGTTCCACCAAGACCAAACACATTAATATTGTTACAGTGAACACACACACACACACCGTGAACACACACGTGGAGCAGTGGGCAGCCAGTTATGCTGCGGTATTGCCGTCCTGAGACTTGTACTAACAACCCTAGGGTTAGGAGTCAAACTCTCAAACCACTAGGCCACGACTTCCCCAAAAGCCACGACTACCCCTTTAACATGGTGCAACAGTTTAGAAAAACCTGAGTTCATGGTGCATGAGCAAGAGTTGGTTATAATGAAACTGACTCAATCGTGAAATATATAAATATACTAATGTTATATAATAATGTAATACAAATGTGCATACTTTGTCTATGATATCCAATCTGTTATGTGGTTAGATGTGGGTGTGGGGTCACCATAGTTTTGAATTCTAACAAATGGTTTGCGGACCAAAAAAACCTGTGCCCTAACCTCAAGTATGAGCAATAGTGTAATAGCCAAGCATGCTGTATTTGCTTTTAAACATACACTACTCAGGTCAAGGTTTACTGAGTGTACATACACCCACCCACGCTTCCAAACAGCCATTTACCTCCAGCAAACATGCATGCTGGGAGATATTGTCTTTACTTTTGGGTGTAGATTTTCCCAGTGCAGGGAAGAGGCCAGTACATCACAAAAGCCACAGGACAAAGGCCACACACACATGCTCACAGAGGAAAAGGGGCAGGGCCAGCTCACACTGTTCAGCCTACTTCCATAGCACACAGCAGCAGTCCAGCCAACACAACGAGAGAGAGAGAGAGAGAGAGAGAGAGGGATCGGCGCAGCCCACAGTCCTTGGCCCACTTTAAATATGAGTGGGGGGGTTTACAGCAGAGTGTGACAGTTAAAACAAGGAGGCCGGAGCGTGAGGAGAGAGAGGCGGGGCCATGGGATTGTGCGAGCGGAGCTGCTCGTGTCCGCTGTTCCCAGTGGCTCCGAGCCGCAGCAGAGGTAGCAAAATGGAGCTGTGAGCTGCCTTCCTCATCCATGTCTTCATCACCAGGGGACCGGGGATCCTGACAGCATGCCTGGTGAGTATTTCGGCCTGGAATCCCTGTGGTTCTGACAGGCGCGCTGTAGATCCAGATCTCAGTGGATGGAGTATGTTATGGGAGCGCTGCATTGTGCTTGAATGGCATCTCATTACAGAGCTTCCATGCTGAAAGAATGAAAGCAGGCAAGGGAGAGATGAGGGACGAGTCACAGCACTCCCCCTGCCTTTGTCAACATTATCGGGGCAGTAATCGATGGTAAGCAGCATGCAGGGATTGTGGCCGGTAACTGAGGTGTTCTGTTCCTATGAACGGATCAGGGCTTTTAACTCTGCACACCTTCCCTGTTCTGTCCTTTGTGTGGGAGCAGATGTACATAAACACACACTGGGTGAGGAACACATGCCGTGCCCTGCGGTCAGATGGACAGTAGAGGTCTTCATGAGTGCTTTTGTTAACATTTATTTAATTGAATGGCTCTGTCAGGTTGTGAATTGATATTATGAGATCCATTATTCCACCCTGTTACTGTGTGATGGTGACACGTGCTGTTTGACATCCCAGCAATCTCTGTGTGAATGGGCGGATCTGATAATCTGTGTTTGAAGAGATTGATATGAGAAAATGAGGATTTGTGCGGTTTGTAAGTCACTCTTAAAAAGAAAGGTTCCAAAGAACACGTTTTGGTTTCCCAAAGAACATTTTCATGTCAACCGTTTTTAAAAGAAACATATTTTTTATAGTGTAAAACATTCAAAAAATCTAAACGGTTCCAAGTTAATGAACCAATTGTTCTTAATGGAAAAGAAAAAGAAACTTGTATTTTTAATTTAGTGCATTAGTGTGTTCCCTAGCACAAGAAAGAGCTAAATATTTCCTTGAGAAGCTGCATAATGAAGACTGAGAGTATGTTATGAATGTGTGGTATTTATTCTTAATAATGAGTATTTTGCTTTGTTACTGCCTTGATTAATCTAAACATTTATTGCCAAACAACATTAATTAATTTACATCATAAACGTGCTGTTATCATCCCACATGCCGCTGGACACATAACATATAAATCTTAATCGTACAAGACATAAACAATAAATAGTCAAGTATGATTTTTTTGTTCATTAGAGGAAATCAGTTTCAATGGTTGATAGAAAATTGACATACAATTTTAATTTTTTATTTTTTACCATGCAGGTGCAGTGTAAATGGGCTATGCTGAGGACAAAATTAATATTATTTTATAAAAAGAATATTATTATTAATAGTAGGTATCTGTTTATTGCTCAGTTAGAAGCAAGGTTTGGGACTAATTTTTAGTATCTGACATATTCTGTCCAAGCCAATCTAAGCCATTATCTCTAGTTGTGTGAAGGTTTTTTAAGGGCCCTTCAAAATTCATGATGATTTCAAAAACCTTGTCACTTAGAAGATTAAAATTCGCCAAAGTTAGTGCAGAAATATTGTTCCATTTTAATTGCCTCTCTCTACTTAACCATTTTAGAGCTTCAGTAATTTCTGGCACTTCAATAGCCTTGCTGGTTGGGGGCTGGTCAGATTGGCTGTCAGTCCTTAGAAATGGTCAGTTTCATACCATGTCAGGCCATGTTATAACCTCGTTAGTTAATGCACAGTAAACATCAACAGTTTGTTGTCTTATTTAATGTTGTTACTGGTACTGATATAAGAATGTGCATTGGAAACTCTATATTGTCACAAAATGTACATGCATAATATTAATTTAGATTTTTTCTTCTAGTTTCTTGAAAAAAAAAAAAACTCATTTGTTTTTTCATGCCCCAAGAATCTCCCAAATAATCTTCTTTGAAAAGAGGCGTGTGGGTTTTAGGAGTGACCCTCCCTCATCGATAGTGCTGAGATTATGTAACTCCTCATCTGTGGAGTCAAGCACAGCTGTTGAAATGCAGTAATAAGCTGTGTACCAGGGTATTATGGGATGCTGAATAATTACATTGTTCACTGAGCTCCTAAATGTTTTTTTGATTATAAAACGCAAGGTTTAGTGGGATGTGTTACACGAGCTGACTGAACTAGTTCATGCGTATCTTGTATATTCATATTGCCCTTAAGGCATAAACGGATAGAATTGACACTTTTTCTCGTGTTTTACTCCAAGAATATAGCAAAAATCATATTTATGTGTGAGTAAAAATGGCTTTAGTACTTATAAGCAGATAATTGAAATACAATTTTAGCTTTTGAAATCTTGGCTTATGAGATTCTCTTAAATATAGCTTGTTTATAATCTCAGCCTACAGTATATACAATATAAATACAGCCTATATACAGTGCAAACACACACACACACACACACACACACACGTTACCGTTTAAAAATACTTTTAAAAGTTTTAAGAAGTATTTAGAAAGGCTCCAATAATTTTATCAAAAATACTGTAATATTAAAAAAAGTATTATAATTTAAAATAACTTTTTTATTCTGTTTTGATATATTTTAAATGATAATTTATTCCTATGAATAAGATGAATCATTACTCCAGTCTTCAGTGTCACATGATCTTTCAGAAATCATTCTTATATTCTGATTTGCTGCTCATGAAACATTTCTTCTTCTTCTTCTTCTTCTTCTTCTTCTTCTTCTTCTTCTTCTTATTATTATTATTATTATTATTATTATTATTATTATTATTATTATTATTTGATGAATAGAAAGTTCAAAAGAACAGCATATATTTAAAATATAACTTTTTTGTGTAGCAATGTCTGTCTCTTTGCTGTCACTTTTGATCAATAAAATCATTAATTTCTTTCAAAAATGCAGAACATTTTACCCCCTTGTAAACATTACTGTAGTTTTACTGTATGTATTTCCCAGTTGCACTCCAATCCAAGTTTGAATTTCCATTAAACAGCATGGTATGCCAGGTTCACTGAGCCATTGTCATTCTCTTTAAAAATCTTGCTTGTATTGCTGGTTTCCTTGGCAGTCATTTCCTATTTAGAACAGAGATCTCGAGGGAGGACTGCTTCCTGTCGGGGAGTGTGGGAACCGTTGGAGGCGGAGTCACAGATATAAGATGCAAACTTAGACCAGACGGCAGGCTGCACTCCACAACATGAATTTAATTACAGCATGCGAGGTCTGCGGAGTCCACAATCTGCTGCTGTCTATCTTTCCTCGCTTATTATTGGCTCATGAAGACGTAATAAAAAAAAAAAACGATTTGCTTGCCGTAATCTAGAAGTGTTTTTTTATCAATTGCCTATTTAGTGTCATCATTATTTTTAAGGTTTGTAGTGCAGACAGTGATACATAGACTATTAACAGCTGGTTGCTGAGGATTTATTTGAACTTTAATTATGTAACAAAAAAACAAAATTTGTTCTTTTTTAAATATCAAAATCTTTTTTAAGCATAACATTCCATATAATACCAACAAGAACTGCAGCTACAATCCTTAAATCCCTGCTCTGAAAACAAGAGCAGCTTTTTTTTTTTTTCTTATAGAAATTCTTGAAAATGGATTTGGGTGTGTTCAAGATGCAACAAATTGTTCCCTAGGGCACGTGAAGACTAAGGCACTCCCTCGCTCTAAATGTTTTAGGCAGAGTGCTGTACAGTGAACATGGTTTCCCAGCCCTGGCGTCTGATATCTTTCAGGAAAATCAAGGATAATAACTGCACTGGCTCACTCATCTTGAAACCTCTGGACTTGTTTTGTTTTGCACTGGGATCATGCTGAATCAGAATAGTAAAAAGTAAGTTTGGGAAACGTTGCTTCTTTCTGTTTTTCTCATCTTGATGGCTGCAGATAAACTGGGTGTTTGACTGTTTTTTTAGTAACCCTCAATGGAGTTTTTTATTTTTTATTAATTATTATTATTATTATTTTTATTTTTTTTGTAGTAGCCACACAGAATGGAGCTTTGATGTCTGAATATCTTAGTGATTATTGTCGTATTGATGATCATGATGTAGACAGGAAGAATGACAAAGCATTCTTATTTAAAAAAAGGGAATATTGCATTTCTAAAAAAAAAAAAAAACAGTTCCACACTCAACAGGGTCCAAAACTGTGATTCTATTAAGAATTATTTATTTGTCTTTTACTTTATAATGTTGGTTTTATTATTATTTACTTTCTTCTGGTTTTACATTTGTATGTACTCGATATGAATGTAATTGTTTCTTAAAATAAGTACAAAAAAAACAATGTTTGTCATTATACACTTCTTCTTTTTTTTGCCTTTTAAACAGATTTTTTAATACAGTGAAAAAGTATATTTTTCACCTCCACTGTCTCACATTTCCTATGAGTCATCACCAGTCTTCTCTGATCAGAGGAGCCCATGCATGCACAAATAGAACAAGTTTGTGCCCATTCAGATGTCTACTTGACCTTTGCATTATTTAATAGTGTGAAGGATGTGTTTTTGTCTGCTAATAGATGATTTTCAGGGCTTATTGTTCCAGAAAGAATATTTGGATAGCATTTAAATATTCTGCCTTCTTGTTCAGAGATGTGGCTTTGCAGTTAACACTAGTGCATGCATTGACTTGTGCTGCTGCTCGTGTAGATGATGCAGCTTTGAGGTTTGCAACATTTAGCAATCCCTTATTTCCTCTGCTAATTGAAGTTTAAATGTAGAAAATGCTAAGCAATTGTTTACAAATTTTAAATTGAGTATATGTTTATCTCTCTCTTTCTCTCTCTCTCTGTATAAAATAGAGAATGTATGTATATGTATGCATTTACAAATATATGTATAAACACATATACAAACATAATAGTATACACACATATACACGTATAATAAAAATATAAATAAAACAATGCAGAAAAAAAACAATATTAACTTAAACTGAAAAGGAGTATGAAGAAGCATAAGATTATTTAATCCTACCCCTATTACACTGAATATTGATAACCATCAAATTTCTTAATTCTTAACATTATTTACAGATTACTACATATATCTACACGTTTATTCCCATATGCTAACACGAAATACAAAGAACACATAACAATAATTTAAATAGTAAAAATCATCAGAGATCACTTCGTCAAATTCCTTCTTTTTCGTTATTATACCTTGTTAATATAATATCTTTATACTGCTTTTTGAACTGGACCATGCTTGAACATTGCTTGAACGTGCAACACATAGAAATACAAAAGCTTTTAAATGTTGTACAAATACAACACAAATACATACGGGTGATATGAATTATCCTTATATATCCTTATATAATGATAAAAATCTACAATCAATTTCCCCAAACCTCGAAAAGTCATTTAAATATGGTAATATCAGTGAACAGTAAAGAATGTGGAGAGATATTAGTTATGTAATTCATTCAATTTTGTATAAAATCGGTCATTCTCAGAATGCATAAAGCAAGTTTCCTTGTCATTTTGGTCAATGGCTGCAGCAAACATATGTTCGCCTCAGGTCATTGTGGATTCGCTGACACCACTGACAGAGTCACTAGAGAGATGTTACATGAGTTTTAATATCAGCACACAGTCCACAGTGAGTCATTCATCAATCATTTAAACACACGGGACCTGCGAAGCGCTGGCTTGACTTTATCTATTTCATGTCAGGAAAAATGAACAGATGAACAGCCACATGCTGGACATCAGGAGGGTAATATGGCCATCTTCCCATGAGATTTGACTGAGAGGTGTTTTTTTTTATAGCCCTTGACTGGTGCCGTGTATACATTCTTTTGAAGCTTGTGGAATTTCAGAAAAATATCTGTATTTTTTTTGTGTTCTTTATATCCCATTCTGACTGTCATGGACCAGGACAGCTAAATGGCCCTGTAACTTTCTTGAGACTTTCCAAAGGAGTTTTTATGTTTCACGATTTCATAATTGGTAATTTGATCTGCCAGCTTTAATTTCTGTTAGCAGCAGTGTGCCTGTGTAATTCCATCATCTGTTATATCAACTCACTACCCAAGGACTCATACAAAATCAATTTGCTTGCACATTTTCCTCCTTTCTGGGTTGTACTGTATACAGTAGTAATTTGCAGGACTGGTAGAATGAGATGACTTTAGTGACCTAGAGCATGAATGTGTCACAACAGATTAAACTCTGCCTCTCAAAAGTGCACGCAAGAACAATCCTGATCCTGATTTATGCAGTAGCAAATACAAACTATAATTGGTACTATATTATTTATCAGGCAGTATCTTTTTTGCCATCATATCAGTAAATATTTATATGTAATTTTTCCTACTCATTATCCTTATTTTTACATTTTACATTATGTCGGCCATCATTTACCGCTCACTTGAATAATTAAAAAACACTATTAAGCGCTATCTTAAATCTCAGAATGAATATTCATTTTTCATAATGTACATTAAAAAAGTTGTGATGCCTACATTTATTAGTGGCATTTTTTTTTGTATTATATTATTTTTATTTTGTACTTTGTTATATAGCAAATATTACAAATAGTGTATTTTAATATTAATTTTTTTGTTCTTTGTTGTTTCTTTTAAATATTTGTCTCTAGATGTGTGTTGTCTCTCTAGATGTGTGACCTAATATTTCTTAGAATAAATAAATAATGACACTAATGATACGTTTGGTCACCTAGCAGGTTATTATAAGGTTCTATCAGACATTTTTGTAAAAATGTAGTTATTATTTTACTTATTTAAATTATTTGATGTTGTTGTTCTTGTTTTATCTTTTATTTTATTGTGTACATTTCGGGACTGATGTATGAAATATACTTGTTCCCCATCTGCCATATCCATTTTTGAGATATCTAAAATTCAGAGAAGAAATGTTTGTCTTGTTTTTCCTCATATTTGAGATCATTATTCTCAGGAAAAACCCTAACAGCAGACTTAATTTGCTCCATTTGCTCTCTCCTAATCTCATCATTATCTAAAAGAAACAATTAACAAATTAGCAACGTTTTATTTCCTAAAGGTAACATGGAGTAGACAAGTCACACTTGCTGTAAACACTTCCTTTTCACCTTTTACTCTGTCTGTGTCTATGCGTGTCACTTCCTTTTTCCTTTTTGTGACAGTGCTGGTCATCTCATCATGCCCTCGGCGGTCTCGTTCAAACAGTCCCATCCGAGTGAAGGTCATTCACCTGGAGGGCAAACTTTGTTTACCATTTCCTGTGTGAGACACACCTCACTTCCAATTAGGCAAAGCTGCTTTTTGATCCCTCATTACAACTTGTTGAAAAAGCCTCATGGCCTCATCATTTCCCAGAACGCCGCCCCTCTGATCTCCATCAGATATGTCATGCTGGTGCCTGGAAGCTTCAGCTTTTGTATGCAGTGCAGCAGACTCTGACTAGTCAGACAGTGAGAAGTCAGCAGCTCATGCCGTGCTCAGTGCAACATGCCAACGTCTACAATAGTTCCAGCTCGCATCGCATCTCACTTCTAATAAACTATAAATGCCCGTTTGACTCTGATGCATGTGTTCCTCTCGTCCTCTTTCACTCCAGTAGATCCCATCTGATGCCGAGGCTGAAGGAATCACGGTCTCACGAGTCGTTGCTCAGCCCCAGCAGTGCAGTAGAAGCTCTAGATCTCAGCATGGAGGAGGAAGTGCTCATCAAACCTGTGCACAGCAGCATCCTGGGACAGGATTTCTGCTTTGAGGTGAGTTGGCTGACCCCACTGCCATGCTGAAGTCACAGCCATGTATTAATTTCCCAAAAGGACTTTTAATGTCCGACAAGTCTCAAAATAGCACGCAGCAAAGGCCCATTAAAACTTCATCAAGGCCATTAGCCAAGATCAAATACTTTGCAGAAAATAGCAGCGCTATCTCGCCGTTCAGCAGTGTAGTCATTGAGGAGCCATGGGTCATGTTACTGGACGATCTTCACGTGTGTTTCAGAGAAGGCTCACGTAAAACAGATGGTTATATAATTAAAAGGTCAGAGGGTGCAGACAAAGTAAACTGTGATCAGGCAATAGGCATGCAGGTTTCCTTAAAGGAATAGTTATTCAACAAAAAAAAAGGGTTTTTGAATGAATCTCAGTAAGGTAGTATCGTACATAAATCAGGCATCTGCATGCAGAGCTTAATACCAGAAGGGCCTTGCTGTCTCTTTGCTTCCCCTGCTCAAAGTGTGCAAGAGAGACCCATCTGTCTGAACATCTCCTCTCGTTCTCTGTGTGAACACTAGAGGTGAGTTCTGAGAGGCCAATTCATATGGAGTCAATGACTGTTACAGTACAGCAGAAGCCAGCTGCAAAGAATGAGGCAGGGGTCAGCCAGAGGTCTATTATGGATTATGCTCTGTTTGCTCTATTTATTCAATCATTTATAATGCAAACGAGAATTATAGCAGTCAAAATTCTATATGAAAATTGAATTACATTTAGGGTACAGCTTTATTATGAGTTTCTGGGGTGGAATTCCCTAAGAAGGAGCTGACTTAAAAAAATAAAAATAAATAAATAAAAAAGCATATTTTATATTTATTTTTTAGTGAATGTTTACAGCGTTTAAATATTTAAAATATATTGTGGCTATTATTTAAATGTTACTTTTATTTAGCAATTTATTACAAATATTTTATATTTAAATACAATTTATTATATTTACATTATTTCAATATATATTTATCTAAATACATTTTAAAGATTCCATTTTTATTATATTTTGCTTTTTTAAGATATAATTTACATTCCTACTTAAAAATCGTTTGATTTTGCAATTGCAATTTTTATTACTTATTACTTTATTACTTTATTACTTTATTACTTTAATATTTATTTCAAATATAACTTAAATACAAATGAAAATACATAAGACGCAGCAGTGCATCGGCGCTGATAGAGCCTGGCAGTTTTTGTTCTGAATCATAGCATGCAAAAGTCTCACAGTTGTTTAGTGAATTCACCCCTCGGTATTCAAACGTGGACCAGTACTTATTTTGTCACCTGGATGGTGTGACTGTGAGCAGATGGTCTTTTCGGGATGAATATTAGATATATAAAAAAAATTGTTATAGGCGTATGCATTTATTTCTACTCTTTGATAACGCATGTGATGCTTCAAATATGTTTGATCTAAGTGCATTCTGTCTGATAGGGCTATTGAGAGTTTTATTCTTCCTCCAAATGTAATTGCTCTCCTCTCCTGGGAAATGAATCATTGATTGAGTGCTGTAGCATTCAGTGGATCTCTCTGCTCACTTCCACCATCTCCTGATCTGCATTTCAGTCCTTTCTAGCTCCCTTAATGCACTCATCCGCAAATTTGATAATTGTAATCTGTAACTGCAGGTAACTACTTCAACAGGAAGCAAATGCTTCTCATGTCGGTCAGCTGCAGAGAGAGACAAATGGATGGAGAATTTGAGACGTGCTGTGCATCCCAACAAGGTAAACTGGATGATTCATCTGAATCCTGGGTAATTCTAGATGAGATGAGGTTTATGCATGTTACTTTTTCATATACCCTGTCTCACATATTGACAGTTTCCGATTGACTTCTCTGCATTAACTCAGCTTAACTTTTTAAAGTGCACAGGGGGTTGTCTAATTCCTTTCTGCAGGTTGCAGAGGTAGCTGTAAAATGCAGTGCTTTCTCTCTCTTTTTTTTTTGTATTCTGCAGGATAACATCCGTCGGGTGGAAAACATGCTGCAATGTTGGATTATCGAGGCTAAGGATTTGCCTGCAAAGAAAAAATACTTCTGTGAACTTTGTCTGGATGACGCGTTATATGCACGGACTACCTGCAAACTCAAAACGGACAATGTTTTCTGGGGCGAGCACTTTGAGTTCAACGACCTACCCTCGGTTAAGAGTATCACCGTGCATCTTTACAAGGAAACAGACAAAAAGAAAAAGAAGGACAAAAATAATTACGTGGGCCTTGTCAATATCCCTGTAGCAGCAGTCACCGGGCGGCAGTTTGTGGAAAAGTGGTATTCTGTGAGCACGCCGAATCCCAATAAAGGAAAGAGTCCGGGACCCATGGTCCGAATGAAATCCCGATATCAGAGCATGAGCATCCTCCCCATGGAGCTGTACAAGGAGTTTGCAGAGTATATTACTAACAATTATATGTTAATGTGCTCAGTTCTGGAGCCAGCGCTAAGTGTGAAGAACAAGGAAGAGATGGCTTGTGCACTTGTCCATATCTTGCAAAGCACAGGCAAGGCCAAGGTAAGACAAATGCATTGTATTCTGCTATGCTACGTTAAAGTAAACATGAAATCAGTTCACACCATGTTCTTTTCTAATGCACGGTCCTGCTCTTGTTGTGCATGATTCATCATTAGAATCACGTGAATGAATTTAATGTAATATAGCAATTTCAGGCTACTGTTGTACAATGCATTTAACAAATATGATACATAATTGTAAATCTTACAGAAAGCACACAACAAATCAAACAACCTTATTTGGAATTAGTGTCGTTTTGAAAATAAAGTCAGAATAGCATTGTGTGATTAAAGTTGTAATATAGTGATATCAGGTTTCTACTATTTTGAGAATAAAGTTGTATCAATAAGAGAATAAAGTCTTAGTAATATGAGATTAAAGTCACCCACCAGTTGCCATTTCAGTGTTACTTATTGCTAAATCCTATGCTAGATTTAACTAAATCGTCCACACTTCATTGTCAAAATATTAAGACTGTAACCTCATATTTCTACTACATTATTTGTATTGAGTTGACTTTAATGTTGTAATTCTGTTTTTATTCTAATCTCAAAATGCTATGACTGCTATGACTAATTCTAGTAATTTTTTATTGATTTATTATTTTTTTAACATGCCACTAAAATGCTGTAATTTCCAACATCACAACCAAGAAATGCATCACATTCCATAATTACATTTTTTCTCAGTCTCTTTGGTACATTTCTCGAATCATCCTTGACATTTGAAAAATATACATTATAGCTTTCCAACTGAAGATTCATGAGATGAACCTTTGAGCTATTTCAGAGAAATGGTTTATCATTGGTTGATCTACATTCTCTTCATTAGTCAAGATTTATTTGCACAATTCATGCCAAATTTACAAAAAGTCTAAAAATAATGTGTACTGAAAAAGTGCTTGGCAGTTTGTGACAACTAGTTGAACCATTTTGCATTTAATGAGTTATACGATGAACTAAAGACTTGATGTTTTGAACGGTAAGACTATTGCACAGAAAACTAAATAATAAATTTTGAGCAACATGACATTAGCAACTGATAATGTTGGAAACCGCAGATAAATGTGCATAATCAATGGCATGAATGTATAAAAGCAATCGCAACTTGTTCAAAAGAATGAGAAACTGGTTTTATGATGTTTATAAATGACTAGATGATGAGGAGGTTGTACAAGTAGTTTTGAGAAAGTGACTAAGAAAAACTGTAAAATGGGATGCAAAGGCCTTTTCATGTTGACTAGAAAAGTAAATGTGTTGCCTGACTGCATTTGTTATATCTAGGAAGATGTTTAATTATAGACTCCCACGATGCTGTTTGCTGACAACCGAACGAGAGAGTGACAGGACGATTTGTACATTGTCAAGATAAAACACTCAACAATCATTGTGCTACTTTGAGTTTCCATGCTACTTTCAGAGTTATTTTGAATTTCGTCTGAGATGTCTTAGTATAAAAAAGCTGACTGTGACAGTTATTTCGAAGAGTTTTTTTCCTGAAGCATTTGCCTAGTTGTGTGTTTTGCTGTAAGAAACAAAAAGGATGTTCTAGGCCTTACTCTAAACCCATCAAATGTCCTACTGTGAAATACGTTCATGATAGAGATGAACAATAGAGACGTGGCCTGCTTCGCCTCATTTAATCACAGGAGTGCTGAGCGCTGTGATTACCCTCATTAGCTTGAGCACAAACGGCTCTGATACTCACCATAAATCAGCCTAGAATCAGATGACATTACAAACAAATGTGCACTGTCTGACGCTTTGTCAATTATCTGTCATTATTGATCAAATGCTGTTAGAGAGAGTTGTTTCCGCTGCAGCACTATGACACCAATCCGAGGCATTGTTGCATCATAATGGACTAGCACAACAATTTGTTAGAAAATGCGATCATGTTATTGTCAAGTGCCACTCTGGGCTTTTTTTTTTTTTTTTTGTCTGTTCAACCCAGCAATACAAGCCTTATGTTAAGATAAGCTTGAATGAGATTTTAAGATCTTGTTTGCCTTTTGTGTTGAATGAACTGCTTTTAAGCAGTTCTTAGCTGTTACTTTTTCCAACATATTGCCATCACGGCACGACTCCACTTTAAACCAATTTCTGCGGAACATATCTTATGTAATTTTTTAGACTGTTAACAAAGTGGCTGGTCTGTCATTACCACAGTACTGTAAGTCAATAAGGCCACAGTTTTTCATTACAGAGGAGTTAATTGGTCCCTCTCCATTGTATTGTCTCTCATTTTACAAGGCCAGAGCTGGTCAGCCAGTGCATTGTCTCTTATTAGCAGAAGCTGGATACTGTAAATAAAGTATTTTATCTATCCTATGTTTTAGCTATCCATAATGTGTAGTTGCATAATTTGACATTCACCTTTATTGATCTAATAAGCAACCATCAAATGTGTAAGGCAGTCTGGAAATGCTGTGTATTTGAGCTTTGCAAATGTATCAGACATCTTTAGACAACCATAACTGTAAATGGTAAAATACAGTATGTACTCACAGTTTGTATTCGGTATAGAATCTATACAATATAATGTGTCTATATATATATATATATATATATATATATATATATATATATATAGATAGATAGATAGATAGATAGATAGATTTAGATATATACACACACACACAGAATATTTACTGTCTATAATATATAATTTACATGAATGTATATTTACATATACATATTTTGGAGCTTCATCATTTTTAAAAGCAAAGGGTGATAAATAAATATAAATATGAAATATCAAGTGTTTTTGTTATTTCTTCATATTTATTATCCCTTGTTAATTTTAGATAAATCTCCTATTATGTTCATGTATAAATGCACTGTTTATACTGTAGGTAATCAGTATGAAATATACACAGTATAGTGTGTCTGTATATATACTGTATATATATTAATTAATTTATATTTACATAATGTCTATTTAGAAACTTTATCAAAAATGCAAATAGGCATATTAAATAAATGCATACATTTTATTTCTAGAATTATGTTTTCATATGTTATTTATTATTTTCCCTTGTCAATTTTAGATAAAGCTCCTAAATAGGTATTATTTGCAATTTAAAATATACAGTAGTTATGTTACGTGTACAATATGGTATATTTTATACTGAATATAGACATTTAAATCAATTTCAGTCATTTAAGTCATGTCTTTACGTGACACCTTTTCATTTTCATGATACAGATAGCTTTATCAAAAGTTAAAAGTGAGCAATAAATAAATATACAATGTCAAGTGTTTTTATGTGTTATTTTTTAAAAACATAATTATGTCAATATGTCAATTTTAGATAAAGCTCCTAAATATACCATTGATTTTATATATATATATATATATATATATATATATATATATATATATATATATATATATATATACAGTACAGACCAAAAGTTTGCACACACCTTCTCATTCAAAGAGTTTTCTTTATTTTCATGACTATGAAAATTGTAGATTCACACTGAAGGCATCAAAACTATGAATTAACACATGTGGAATTATAAATGAAATTATATACATAACAAAAAAGTGTGAAACAACTGAAAATATGTCATATTCTAGGTTCTTCAAAGTAGCCACCTTTTGCTTTGATTACTGCTTTGCACACTCTTGGCTTTCTCTTGATGAGCTTCAAGAGGTAGTCACCTGAAATGGTCTTCCAACAGTCTTGAAGGAGTTCCCCGAGAGATGCTTAGCACTTGTTGGTCCTTTTGCCTTCTGTCTGCGGTCCAGCTCACCCCTAAACCATCTGGATTGGGTTCAGGTCCGGTGACTGTGGAGGCCAGGTCATCTGGAGCAGAACCCCATCACTCTCCTTCTTGCTCAAATAGCCCTTGATGCCTGCAGTTTGACTCTATAATTTTTATAGTCATGAAAATAAAGAAAACTCTTTGAATGAGAAGTGTGTCCAAACTTTTGGTATATAAGTATATCTTTCCTGTCTTTTATATTTAATCGAATTATATTTTAAATGATGTAAATAGTTTTTATCCACAACACTTTAAATCCAAGCTTTGTGACACACGGATACAGATCCAGTCTGTTTGTGCAGGAAGTATTGATCGTACTGTGTGAGGGTGTGAGCCAGTGGGGGGGGATTCACGAATCTAACCTCACATAAAGAGTCAAAGTGTCCTCTCAGGGTTTGTCTCAAGGGAAATTCCAAGTGCCAGGCCTCATGCTAATCAGCTTTTATTAATTCAGCTGCTGGTTTGAGGGCCAAACGGGTTCATGTGATCATGCTCCGTAAAGAATTGAGCTGTAATGGCAAGTCTGAAAGATTATTTATCAGCAGGGCTGTGCACGAGGGAGGCAGGGCCTGTGGGACAGGGGTCATTAGTGGATCGCCCAGAGGATGAACTGACTCTTGAGAGTACACATTGCCATTATAACAAGCCACTGCTTACTTACTTATTCATGCCTGCCTCAAACTGTTGTATGCATGAAGCTTAAACAAGATGATAACAACCCTACCGCAGGTTATTGGAGAGCAGGAAACATTTTTAATGTAAAAAAATAATATTTCCATTTTGAGGAAATGTCAAATAAATCATCAAAGAATCCTGAAAAAAAAAAAACGATTACATGAAAGTTTCCACAAAAAAATGCAGCATTACTTTTTTGTTTTAACCATTGATAAGAAATGTTTCTTGAGCACCAAATCAGAATATCAGAATGATTTCTGATGGATCATGTGACTCTGAAGACTGGAGTCATAATGCTGAAAATTCAGCTTTGCATCATATAAATAAAATTTTATTTTAAAATATATTCAAATAGAAAACTGTTAATTTCATTTGTAGTAATATTTCACAATAATACTGTTTTCACTGTTGTTCCAATAAAAAAACTGTAGCCTTTGTTGAGCTTAAGAGTTTTTTTAACAGTAAAAATATTACAAATGCCAAACTTTTCAGTGGTATGCAAACTTTAAATACAGTAAAAAGCATGACCTACTATATCTGTCAAATCACACTATGTACAGTATTCTGCAATGCAGTGCACTTCACTTGCATTGTGACACATTTTCTGAAAGTAATATCAACCACAAACTTTAACATCTCTCTCGTGACTCGTTATTTGATCAGACTGCCAAATACATTTTTGAACAAAACTGGGCAACAAATGCCCATGTTAACTGGGCACCACTCATGCAATCTAATGAGGTCATGTGACAACATTGCATACCACCTTAAGCATTTATAGCTGCATACTATTTCACATGTATCATTTGCTTAAAAATAGTGCACATTGCATAGTATATTTTGCCTAGTTATTGCTTTACAACTACTAATTTCCCTTAAACCCCCCATAGTTTTCTTTTTGCAGATGTGTACTGATTGTGGTGCTAAGCTACAGACAGGCATGATGGGATGTGACAGGCTTGCCGGGGAAAATGTGCTGCACTCGGTGCTGACTGATTAGTGGTGAGGGTATGGATAAGTCTCATCAGGGAATGGGCACTGAGTGCTGCTCACTGTGTTAAGCTCTCACGTCTTAATTGAATACCGAGTGCTGTGACTCCTGCCAAAGATGTAGAGCGTTTCGAGAAACTGGGTCTCATTTGATCCTCTCAGTGTCATAACCACAATGCACCTCTGCCTGACTGGGAAGAGGAGAGCTCAGATATGCCCTTATCACCTGATCCCACCGGTGATGGTGGAGAGAGCTTTGTGCAGCACAGAAAATCCTGTCTTTTTCTTGTCTTATATAAGTGTAATGTGTCACAACGGTTTAGATTTTTGTGCACACCTGCTTAGGAGACTGAATCCTCAGAAGTGTGCTTTTAGAGATAATTTTAGCAATAATGACTAAGACACTATCTTTCAAAACACAGACATACATCTGCTGCAGATCATTGATCCAGCGCCAGGGCATCAGCAGAAATCACGGCCAGCTGTAGACACACACACACACACTCACACACACACGTACATGTCCTTTAAGGAGATTCCACTGACAGCAGTAGCACAGCACCACCCGCATTGATCCTTCATCTCTCTCACATTACATAGCTTATGACCAGATTGTGTTTTTGATGCTGGTGGGATCATATGTTCTGCTGGCATATAGCTTTGATATGCATCCTAAACCAGCACTAACCAGCATGAAATGTTTAGCATCAATTCAGTTCTGCTGTATCATATTTAATAATCATTATATGGAAACTTAAGACTTGTTTGGGGACAAAAAGAGAACAAAAAATAAACTTTTTACCACTAATATTTTTCATGGTACCTTTCTATTTTGTAATTATTGTTAAAAAAAAAGAAAGAAAAGAAAACAACATTATGAATATACAGTACAAGGATATAACTGACTGAATGTGCTTTAGTATTAAAATATGCAAAAAATATAATTTGTTGAATATTTTTAATGTCATTCTGAAATGAATCAAATGCTTTTTAAATTGGTACATTTAAATGAATATGAATTTAGAAAAGGAACTAGAATTCAAATTAATAAAAACTGAACCTGGATAAACCTGTTACCTTTAATTTAAAAGAAAACTTGATTTCCCACGAAGTCATTACCTGCTGAATTTCTTAGAATTGCAATTAAGTTAATTACACTTCCTGTCATTACATTCCAGACTGCTTTTTTGTTCTTTCTGTGCAAACAAAAAAAGTGCATAGATGCTGTCGTTATTCACTTCAGATCTTCCCATTTGGCAAAGCTCTAAAGTCTTTAAACTTGACATCTATTGTTTGTCATCACTGCTTAACAGCTACCACAGAGGAGAAGATTTTCGACTAGTAACAATTTAAATGATCCCAAGATATCAAATGGATTTCTTGAACATACATACTCGTGGGCTTCTGAGGTCTTGGATGTGCTCAGCTGAAACTGATGTAGTGCAGTGAAGATGGAGCTGACACATGAGATTCACATCATAACAGAAGTAAAACAGGAAGTGAGGGAAAGAATATTACAACAAGACATCACTGAACTATACGACATTTATTACCCCACTATCACTGCATATGGTTCATCTCCCCCACTGGATATCCATAACCATCTCAATCTGGAACATGTCCTGATTGGAGCTGCTGTTTGTCTTCAGTCAATAGCAATGCTCCTGGACTCCATTAAAAAAACTCCTGCATCCGGCCCATCAGAGGCATTTACTGTTTTCCAGTTCAGACACAGTTCTGGATGGTTCGAAATCAAATGTGGGACTTCAAAAGCAAAGTGATCAAAGATGGGCAGATGGGGAAAGAAAGGAGGAAACAGCACAGTACACTCAGCCAATGAGTTTGGGCGAAACTTTTTGTTTATCTGACAAATGGGAGTCAGGGGGAACCATTTGCAATTTAAACCCAAGGTTTCAAATATTTAAAGACTAGAAATGCTGCACATCAGTAAAGACTTCTTAATGTTTTGCCCTCCTCAGGACTTTCTGACAGATCTGATGATGTCGGAGGTGGATCGGTGCGGAGACAATGAGCATCTCATATTCCGTGAAAACACACTGGCTACTAAAGCTATAGAGGAGTACCTGAAGTTAGTGGGACAGAAGTACCTTCAGGACGCTTTAGGTAAAAAAAAGTGAAATATACTTTCCTTACTATTTCTGGAGACCATCAGATATGCTTGTGAGAATATACAATCAATAATTTTCACAAACTTTTTGTTTGTTTTGTTTGTGTGTGAACTATGTGTTTTTAAGTTTTGTTCAATTATTTAAGATATCAAGTCAATTATGGGTGCAAAATCAAGTGAGGAGGGAAATCTTTAATCTAGGTTTCCCTCAAAAGAGTTTATCTGATGCTGGGGAAATACTTTCAAAAGTATAGTCTGTGAAAAAGTGTTGCAGTTTACATATAGGATAGTTTTATATTATGTAATGTTGCAGTTAGTTATTTTGTTCATTTTTTTGCCATACAAAGTAAAACCAAATCTTTCTTTAAATAATTTATTTACTTAAAGAATGAGTCAGTGATTCATATTCAGTTGACTCAAGTAATGTAATTGAAATGTGTTTAAACATTTTCTTCATTTTGGGATCAGTTCTTCAAAGATTGGGTTTATTTTGCATATTAAATAAATCAGTTTTTATTATGCAGCTCATCTGATGGGTAGAATTTGTAAACATTTTTCGAAAATTGATATTCATTTCTAATGATCATTAGTAATCAGTCATTGTTGTACAGTACAGTATTGCAGCAGGCTGCACGCTTTCTGTGCTAAACGAGGTTTTCTGCATTGTTTACTTTCTCCGTCCCAGGTGAGTTCATCAAAGCCCTGTATGAGTCAGACGAGAACTGCGAGGTGGATCCGTCCAAGTGCTCCTCCAGTGACCTGCACGAGCACCAGAGCAACCTGAAGATGTGCTGTGAGCTGGCTTTCTGCAAGATCATCAATTCTTACTGGTAATGCCTTCAAATTCACTTCTCACATCAGCGTCGGCACACAGCAACTGCCTGCGCTAGATAGATTTATAGAAATCTTATTTTTATTGCAAACATGTTTCATTTAATATTTAAATTGTTAGTTTTAATGTTAGAAACTGATTGGTCAATATTGCATATATATAGGCACAGTTTGGACCATGGTTTGAATCTCAGGCAATAAATGAACTGATTAGAAAGACGCATTTTGAATGATAAGCATCTACCAAATTCAGAAATGTAGATGCTTAATAAAAACCCGCTAGAATATAATGACCCACAAAGGGTTTTTGGGTGCTTTTAAATTAATTCTAGGCAGCTCCAGAACTAGCAATCTTGTCATTTCTCCAGAAAGCCCACGATGCCTGGCAAAGTAAGACTAATAAGAAGTGAGACGTCTCCATCTGTCCTCACAGTGACTGTGCTGTTCCTCATTCATTACCTACGTATTAGCAAAACCATGCTGCGATATGAAGTTACTCCCTCCTGCAATTCCCTAGTGCAAGATATTCCATCAGAGGAATGTAATTTTGCTCCCTTTTAGGAGGATCTTAAACTGGATCTTGATAAGCTGTGTCTAACTCTGTCGCGGTTTTGTTGTGCGCCATCTTTTAAGTGTCTCTCTGTCTCGAAAAGAGCAACTTAAACGGCAGATTGTGGTGAGCTAGAGGTCGCAGGAGGGGACGTCCTTACGGCGGTGATGTGAAAATTGAAGGTGGGAGTAACGGTTAACGGGTGTAGAAAGTAAAAGTGTTGTGGGAGAGGATGCTGTCACGCGTTTGTTAACACTTAATTAAATGCACACGGTGATTGTGATTTGATGTGGGAATGCAGAACTGAGTGGGAGTGTTGTTGTTTTTGGGCCTGTTTGTTACTAAGCAGTTACTCAGCAGTGCTAGACGGTATTTCAGCTCACTAGTTCAAAGTCATCATTAACTCCAGAACAGTATACTGTATACTTTTTTTGCTGTAATAAAAATGTGGTATTCGCCGTCATATTTTTCTGATCAAATCACTTTATTGTCTGTCCACTCTAGCGTGTTTCCTCGGGAGCTCAAGGAAGTGTTTGCATCCTGGAGGCAGGAGTGCAGTAACCGAGGCCGACCGGACATCAGCGAACGCCTGATCAGCGCATCTCTTTTCCTGCGCTTCCTGTGTCCTGCCATCATGTCGCCCTCGCTCTTCAGCCTCATGCAGGAATATCCTGACGACCGCACTGCCCGCACACTGACACTCATTGCCAAAGTGACACAAAACCTCGCCAACTTCACCAAGTGAGTGTGTTCGTGCGTACAACTATAGATTATTTCCACCAAACTGGGTGTTCGCAAACCTCATGAGGGAATTAATAATGAATTGAAGCATAAACGAGTAAAATGAATCGACTTAAAATAAAAATCAAAAACTATAAAAATAAAACACTTAATAAAAATGTGCAATTTATTTACCTGCTTGTTTGGTGACCGTTGACTCATATCAGACAACCGACAACGTGATTGCTTTGCTGAATTATTGAAATATTCATTTAAACATCAAGTAAATATTTAACATCAAAAAGTTACATCATTAAGCTAAAATATCTAACATGATTTGATGTTGATCATGGTTTTAATGCATCATACCCCTGTGGTAGCAGGTAAGTTTGTTATCTGAACATACTGATGAACTTTTGTACACATTATTTCAAACTGTATTTACTGTGTTTTTTGTTGTAGGTTTGGCAGCAAGGAGGAGTACATGTCATTCATGAATCAGTTCTTGGAACATGAGTGGACCAGCATGGAGCGCTTCCTGCTGGAGATCTCCAACCCCGAGACCATCTCAAACACGGCAGGCTTCGAGGGTTACGTTGACCTGGGCCGTGAACTCTCCACACTCCATTCTCTCCTGTCCGAAGCCATCTCACAGCTCGATCAGGTGAGGTCCTGCAATTCAACAAATATTGAAATGTTTTGCTAAAAATGTTAATTAGATTGTAATGTACTTATAAAGTGACAGTGACATGGCATACAGCCAAGTATGGTGACCCATACTCAGAATTTGTGCTCTCCAAAGTGGGCACACACACACACCCCATGAACACACACCCAGAGCAGTGGGCAGCCATTTATGCTGCAGCTCCCGGGGAGCAGTTGGGGGTTCAGTGCCTTGCTCAAGGGCACCTCAGTCATAGTATTGCCGGCCTGAGACTCGAACCTACAACCCTAGGGTGAGGAGTCAAACTCTCTAACCACTAGGCCATGACTTCCCATATATATGTGTCTTCATACAACTCTCACAGAACAGAAACTGTAATTTGAGATCAGAAAAGTAGATTCTTAAAAAAAATTACAAAGAGCTTAATTTAGTTTATCAAGTGATTATCTGATGTAAATGGATAAGATAAAATACAAATAACAATGGCTCTGAATTTTGATTGGAGGAACTACAGTCAATGATATATGATATATGATCATAGACCAAGTTGCTAGAAACCATAAAATAGTTATAGTTTTAAAATTCAGCTTGCTGTTTTGCTGAATTGTGTGCCTTTAATAGAAATGTCCAGATTTACACCAACAAGTAGTCATTAAGATTCACACGCTACTTGTACAGTGATTTCACAGCTTCTATCATCTGCTTCAAACTGTACTGGAATAACACGCTAAACTTTATTTTAAGTGGTCATTAAGTTGTGCTGCTTAATGTTTTTAAGAAAAGCGTAATACATTTTTAAAGGATTTTTGATGGATACAATGTGAAAGTGGAAATATACAGTAATGCATCCAGTTAACTTGGCCAGGCTTTTTCAATGATAAGCTAATAAAATCCTATGAACAAAGTGAAAAAACTGTAATGCACTGTCTCTCCTCTCTAGCAGCTTCAAACTGTACTGAAATTTCATTCACAGTTCTGTATTGTGTTGCAGATTACTATTACTAAGCTGGGTCCTTTAGCACGGATCTTGCGGGATGTGAATTCAGCCCTGACGAACCCCACCGGACCCCCTGTGTCATCTCCCACCGAGCGTGTGGGTTCCCCCACTCTACCCAGCAGCAGCCTGTCTACCGGTCTGCAGAAAATGGTCATGGACAGTGAGATCACAGGGTAGGTCAAGGAAAAAATGTCTTATGTAGCCAGACTTTTCACTTTCAGTCTGGTTATTGTCAATCCGAAAGTAATAAGAAATATCCAGTTTAACAGGCAAGCAAAAATACTATCTTTTTTTTGCATTACTTAGGCTTTTAATTGAGAAACCGATGATCTGAAGATGAACAAAAAAAAAACGTAAAAATAAAACTCCAAAGACTTCTGATTCTGTGGGATCTGGGATGTGATACATGCGAGTTTATGGCTACTTTGTCTGTGAAATCAGGGAAATACTTTTAAAGCACACATATATTTAGGTGAGAGCCTTAAACATGACATTGTGAAATGTAAATAATGCTGAGAGGAAAAACTGCAAGCTAGTAAAATCTTCATCATTTTGTTGTAGAATATGATAAAAATGAAGTTGTAAAACATGTTCCAGACAAGGTTTTTGTTAACACCACATCTTCTCTTGCTGCTCCACTGATCACCCAGATTACTTGGATCTGATAATATCTCCACGATTTAATAATCAGTTTTCAGATCTTTTACTTACTATTTACTTTCTAACTCTCTGTTACTTTAATTTCTTTATTAGAAGAGCAATGTAATAGCAACGTCAGGATCAAGGGTTCAGATCTCTACGAAACACACATACTGTTTGAATGCACAGTCAGTCTCTTTGAATAAAAGCATCTGTTGAATGCTTTGAAAGGGGTCTTTTATGCTCACCAAAAATACAGTAAAACTGTAATATTGTGGAATTTCATTTAAATTCAAATAGCTGTTTTCTATTTGAATACGCTTTAAAATTTAGTTTACTCCTGTGATACCAAAACAGAATTTTCAGCATCATACTCCAGTCTTCAGTGTCACATGATCCTTCAGAAATAATTATAATACTGATTTGGTGCTGAAGAAACATTATTATTATCATCAGTGTTGGAAACAGTTAGTACGAATATTTTAATATGTAGACATTTAAAATCTTTGAGAAAACCATTGTACATTGGTTTCAAGATTATTTGCTTTAGTTTAGAGAAAGTTGAAAGAAACAGCATTTATTTAAAATTACCTGAATTAAAGAATTAATTTCTCTCCAAACTAAATTTTACTGACCCCAAATTTTGAACGATAGTGTTAATATAGAAACTGATAATATAATACATGCAGTTAACGTTGCCAGGTTTATCCATGAGAAACAAATTTGTTTTGCACCAAGCAAGACATTGTTTATTCTTTCCTTTACTTCTCTAGCACAGTAATCAAAGACATATATTGTAATGTAGTCTTGAATAAAAGCTGTTTTTCCGTCATGAGACTTGGTGTACATGTTTTTTACTGTCACATTAGCACAAGCACATCCGTTAGCCATGCAAATGAGCAAGACTGGCAAACAATGAGTTTACTTTTAATAAAGGAAAAGCTGTGATCATTTTGTCCCGTTGACTCTTGGACAGGTTGGTGGATTTCACACGGCTGCCCTCACCGACCCCCGAAAACAAGGATCTGTTTTTCGTAACAAAGAATTCTGTGATCCAGCCGTCACCTGCCCGCAGTTCCAGTTACTCGGAGACCAACGAGCCAGAAGTTCAGATCCCCAACGGCAGCAAGAGCTTGTCAATGGTGGACCTGCAGGACAGTCGTTCTCTTGAGAGCGCGCCCAACACCTCCTTCAGCGACCCCATCAATGACAGCCAGACCTCCGTTGGCCAGAGCACAGGGATGTGGACCACCCGCACCGCTAAGGGCAACACACCCAGTGGTCCGACCCTGAGGAGGGCAGGCCAGACCCCCACCACACTGAGTACAGAAACCGCCCCAGGAAGGTCCCAGCTGCTTGCCCCGCTCTCGTTCCAGAACCCCGTTTACCAGATGGCCACCGGATTGCCCCGCACAGTGGCCGATTCAGGATCTGAATGCCAGAGCTCCGTCAGCTCCCAGAGTAACGCAGAGGAAGCAGCTACTGCAGGGTCAAAGCACCCATTCCTGAGCCAGTCTAGCACGGGGGCCAGTGGGGGAGGGGGCAGCAATGGGGACGAGTTCATTCGGTGCTCTGGAGAGTTCGCCCGCAGACAACTGTCCCTCACAGAGACCCAACACCAAGCCAACGTACCACGCCAAAACAGCACAGGGCCGCAGCGCAGGATAGACCAGCCGCCTCCAACCGTCACAAGGGGCCGCACTCCACCCAACATGCTCAACACTGCACCGTACCCCCGCCCCTCCAGTGGAAGTATGATGTCATCATCTCCTGACTGGCCCAGCAGTGGCACCAGACTGAGGCAGCAGTCGTCGTCCTCCAAAGGGGACAGTCCAGAATCTAAACAGCGAACCCTACACAAACAAGTGAGTTTAGAAAAACACTTTTTTTCTTATTGTCTTTTGACGAAAATTGACATTTCATTTAACAAAGACGTCCTTGTTGAATAATGCAGATTCTATTAATTCATTAATTTTATTTTATTCATTTATTTTGCTTGTTATAGTTCCAGTATACCCGATACAATTTAGGTTTAGGTTTTAATGCAATTTTTTTTTATCTTATTTTTATGGCTTTTATTTTATTTTATTTTATTAATTTTAGTTAGACATTTTTATTTTTATATATGTATTTGTTTATTTTTATTGTTATTTTATTTCGTTTGGCATTCCGGAGCCCCACTAATGACATGCAGGGGAAAAAACAAGCTATTATTTATATTATTTAACTACAACGAGAAAATGAAATAATAAAAGATAACCTTAATTCATAATTTGTGTGAAGTCATTGCCATTAAATATTTTTTCTGCATCATGTGCTAGCCTCTGTATGCCATCACAAATGTTGTCGTTATTTATTTATTTTTAGGAAATTAAACATGATTTTTGCCTGGACAACTGTTTTAGAAAATAAAATAAACTTATATTAAAGACCCAAGTTATATCGGGAGATCAGAATATCTTTGAGGATTAAGGGTTGGTCCTTCTTGAGTTGTCCTAGTAAGCAACCACCTGGCAACCCAACAGATAACCCTAGCAATCCATATGTGCTAAAAAGACTCCTAGACATCCTAGAAAATGCACAGCAACACACAAACAACTAGCATTGTGGTGACAAGTTTTGCTAAGCAGGCGCCGCTCACATTTTTTTTTTTTTTTTCAGAAATGTTGTAAAACTGAATTATTGTTTTTATTGCTACAGTTCAAAAGAAAGATGCTTTTCAAAGTTCTGTGTTCTCAAGAGATAGCATTTTAAAACCAATTATCCTTTGTGTCTCACTAGGTCGATAGTTGCAACATTCCCATAGTTGATTTATATACAACGAAATTAGCTAGCACTCGGCTGATATACTTTAAACAAATTGGCACTCAGATCTCTCAGGGGTTAATGAGTCTTTGGTGGGCTGTAAGGTTGAGACGACTGCACAGCCCTCTCACCGTCAAAGGCGAAAAGAACAGAGCAGACAAGCAGAATTAATTGCTTGAGTGCAAACACTGGGCTAGTGATTAAATGACTGCTCGCATTGTCCAGACGGTTCCTTTGATGTCTGCAGAATGAATCTTCATTTAAAAAATGATCAAGTGTTTTTCCTAGTGAGCACAAGTGTTGTTGTCACCTTGAAAAGTTTTAAGGCACTTGTTTGTGTGTATGAGTAAAACCTAATTTTAGTCTCATGTAGATGTAAGCATGACCAATTATGATACAATAATGTTTTTGTGTGTGTGTGTGTGTTTGAACGAACTTTTATTAGGCTCCGTCTCCTGTGAACCCCAATGCGTTGAACCGCACTGCTGCGTGGCTGCTGAATATGAATGTGCAATATTTGGAGCAGGAGGCAATTGACCCAGATTCGAAACACCGGGAGGACTTTCCAAACAAGGAGGATCTCACACCAACTGAAAAGGTAATAATGAGACCTCATCCGACGGCACGAAAAACAGCAGTATAACTTTATGCAGAAAAACAGCAGGCTTACTGTTTGTGTGATCAAAATCTTGCCTCCCACGGGCACATAGAAGATTTCCTGTAAAATATGTTAGCTAGTTTCACTATTTGTCATCTCTTGAATATGATAGACTTTCTGTGAGGACATGTTGATGAATATTATTTAGGTCATGCTAATGTTGCTAGGTAACCTTCCTGGAATGACCAGTCATGTAAACCTAATAAATATTAATTAGGTCAATGTGACACCGAACTTGTTGTAAACTGTGGATGTCAAACTGCAGACAGGTAGATTCTTATGAAAAGCAACAATGCAATTGTAATAGACTTTAGATGAAGCTGACTTTTGAGTTGTAATTCAGGAGGACAGACTCAAATCACTACATAGTGGAGAGCCCACTTCTGGTTCAGACTTGTCTGCCATCTCTTTCCCTTGCTCTTTAATGAATGATGAACCCGGTGGAGTGCAATGAGTGTGTACACCCACAAACTCAAGCTCCTCCCTCAGCAGAACCCCACTGCATCCATACTGTTTGAAGCTGTTAATGTAAGTGATACTGTGAAGATTGGTTGAAACCTCTACAGGGAATTTAACTTACTGCACAACAGCAGTTTAGTCTAGATGCAACATGACAAGATGAAACACACACACACACACACACACACACACACACACAGGAAACCAGGCTTATTATTCCAAGTCTTTGCATATTTATAAAGCAGTAGGTTTCTGTGTCTATAAGCCCTTAACCAAGCATAATCTCAAGATGGAGACTATCAACAGTGAATTCTGCAGAACTTTCTTCTCCAAACAGTTGCATAAAACATTCATACAACATTTCTAGTTTATGAATAGCCTGAAGCAACACACAGCAAAAAAAGACATTGTCTAAATCAATATATCTGTCTTATTTTTTATATATAAAAATATGCAAACATCTCTAAAATAAGAGCAAATACTTGAGAGCTAAAAATGTTAAGATATGCTGCCTTTATTTCTAGCAAATGCAACTTTTTTTTTTTACAGTATACATGTAGAGAGAGAGAGAGAATACACACACACACACACACACACACACACATATATATATGTATATGTATGTGTGTGTATATGTATATATAGTAGCAGCATGCACTACTCTGAACTACAGAATTCATCTTTGATATATTCTGTAGCACCTACTAGATATTTTTCATACAGCTTTGCTGGATTTCCAGGCTTAGCAGACAGATACAAGATAATTAGCAGGGCTCTGATCGAGTAATATGCATTTCAAACCCCAGCCGTACACACCGGAGAACTCCCTCTTTACACAGCTTTTGTTGCTCCATAATCCTGCTATTAGAGTACTTCATTTTCTCTTTCTCCTCCTCAGTATCAGCAGGAGGTTGCGGTCCTGCAGGAAAAGCTGCGTATTTCAGCTAAGAAGCTGGATGAGTATGAATCTCACATAAAGAGCCAGGATGACCAAACCCAGACGATGCTCTTGGAGTACCAGTCCCGGCTTGAGGACACGGAGGAGAGATTACGGAAGCAGCAGGATGAGAAAGAGCACCAGATGAAAAGCATCATCACCAGGTGAAGATTTGTTTTGAGGTGGTGTGACCATCTGGTTAAAAAATCCGGTCTAGAAACAGAAACATTGTAGGTTCAAACCCCATAAGGTGTGATCCATTAGATATCACAAGGATTTCAGACTTTAGGAATCCTAGATAAACTTCTGATGGTATTTGAAGTATTACTCTCTAGTTCAGTTAAGCACTTAAGTAGCATGTGAAGTATAAAGATGTATACGGCAATTTTATGTTTCAGGTTGATGTCAGTTGAAGAGGAGCTGAAGAAAGATCACACAGACATGCAGGCCATTGTAGACTCCAAACAGAAAATCATCGAAGCCCAGGTGAATTAAATATCTAATCACCCTTTATGTGGTGCATTTAAATCCAGAAGCTTAATTTATGTGAAAAATTTTGTTGACATGCTATACGCCATTGAAGACTACTTTAAACAGCATTTATCAAATTTTTACATAATTATTATATGGTTTAATGAGCTCATATAAAATTGAGACACTTATGGAATAAATTAATGAACTTGAAGTATTTGGTTACACAGCAGTGCTATTTAAGTGAACTGCAAAATGTTTTAAAAGCTGTATACATATACTGCTGCTCAAAAGTTTGAGGTCAGTGATAAAAAAATAAATAAAAGAAAATAAATTATTCCATTTGAACTAATTGCATTTAAAGTGATAGTAAATACTTTTACTTTGTATATACTGTATATATTTTAGGGATGTACCGAAATGAAA
>NW_020527174.1:0-51709 GCF_003368295.1 Carassius auratus | reverse complement strand
CTGTAGTCGATCTTATGTGGACTGTTGTCCACGTTTTGGGGGCTGTAATCCATTTTGTATTTGTGAGGGCTGAAGTCACAACTGACGTATTCTTTTTTGAGGGAGCTGAACTCTGACTTGAAAGCATTGAAGTCAGGTTTAAAAAAAGCTGCTGTCTGTCTTGAAGGGGTTGCATTCAGATTTGAGCTTGGGCATATTGTAGTTCGTTTGGATTTTGGAACACCGTAGTCTGGTTTGAATGGACTGAAGTCTGGTTTAGGAGTATGAGATTTGTATTCAGGTTTTTGAGAACTATATCCATGTTTGTAGAGGGCTCTGCTCATCATTTTTGTGTACGTAATAATCTGGCAATGGACTTGTGTACAGTCCGTCATTTTGTAAGAGATGTGTTCCAAAGTAGGTTGGTGCATATAGTTTGTTTTAGGTTTGTAGGTGTGTAGTCTGATTTATGTATGTGGGATGCCGAAATCATCCTTTGCTTTATGGGTACTGCATTCTAGTTTTGGTTTGTAGCCATATCAGATTTGTGGGTGTTGAGTCCAGTTTGTAAATAATGTTATGATCCCTTATCTCTGGTAGAGTCCGTCCCCCCTCCTCTGCCATATTGGCAGCAGATGCCGGTGCTTCCTCTACCTGAATAATCTCCACACTTCTGTCTGCATCCACTGTGCTCCTCTGCTGATGCCGCTTTCGTAGTTTATAAAATACAATTAACATGATTGCTGCTAGCAAGGTTACTGCCACAAAACAACCGATAATGATCTTTGTTGTCTTCATCACCTCGTCCAGACTGGTACTGGCTGGGTTGGGCGGTTTTCCTGTCATCGATTTTGAGCCAGGTACAACAGATGGGCGATTTCGTGGAGTGTCGGTACTCTGGAGCAGTACTGTCGGTGTAGAGATGAAAACTGGCTGAAAGACGGATGGTGAGGCCGTCGTAGTGGTGCTATCACCTGCTGTAGTCGTGGTGGATTTAGGCTTGGGCATTTCATTTCCGGGGCTCAGCACCTCCACTGTGACTGTGGTTAAGTAGCTGAGGTTGGACGTGTTGAGCTCAGCAGCACTTACGTTTAGATAGGCCGAAGCATTGGAATTTCCAGCCGCGTTGGACACCATGCAGGTATACATGCCCGTGTCACCTGCTAGCACGTTTGAAAAGTTCAGAGTCCCGTCATTCAGCACGGTTATCCGTGGGTGGCTTGATGCGTGAGTTAGAACTGTCCCGTTCGGTAGGAGCCATCGCACAGCAGACATTGCTGCTGTTCGACATCGCAGTTCTGCCACACGTTCCCCAGAAATATTCAGGTCTCTTGGAGCATCTGAGATAAAAGGAGCGGAGCACTGCATTGCCCCTGTATCACCTCGGTCCAGCTCAACCAACTGGCGGCCTCTCATGTGTGCAGGAGAGTGACAACGCCCACAGCATGTAGAGTTCGTCGGTATGTACTCGCGTAGCCAGCGTGCTAGCCAGAGTGAGTCGCAGCCACAGTTCCAGGGATTGTGGTGGAGGTGAATTTCCACCAGGAATTTCAGTGGTGTAAAGAGGTCATGGGGCAGTGAGCTTAGGTTGTTATGGGCCAAATTCAGCTCCACCAAAGAGGCCAGGTCATCAAATGCATTTCGCTCAATTAGCCCTATTTGAGAGTTCATGATCCATAATTTTTTGAGTGAAGATAGTCCTCTGAATGAACCTGGTTTAATCTCAGGAAAGAGGTTCTCAGAGATTTCTAGATCCTCGAGCCCAACCAGAGGTGTCAGGTTGGGCATCTCCCCTCTAATATTGCACATCCCCAGATTGAGGTACTTGAGGTTGACTAGACCTTCAAAGGCCCCATCTGAGATGTACTCCAGTTTCTTCAGTTCACCCAGGTCCAATCTCATTAGGGATGGCACTCGGTTAAATGCATATGATGGGATGCTTTCAATGGGGTTATTTCTCAGCCACAGCTCTCGCAGCTTGGACAGATACTCAAATGCCCCACTTGGCACCACTGTCAACCGGTTATCAAATAGTTCCAGTGTATTGAGATTAGTCAGTCCACTGAAGGCACCCACTTCAATCTGTCTAATTGCATTGCGGCCCAGCTGCAGTATCTCCAGGTGATGGAGATTGCGGAAAGAGTCGGCCTGCACAGCCTCGATGGCATTTTCCATCAGGTTTAGGTGTCGGGTGTTGCTGGGTATACCTGGTGGTACACGAGTGAGCCCACGCCTAGTGCACACCACCTTGCTGAGCTGGTTGTTGCAGGAGCAATCAGTCGGGCAGCCCTGGGGCCCTGCCGCGGCCGCCACCTCCATGCACGGTTGAACCATGAGGAACAGGACACAGAGCAGGGCGGCTTTCCTGGCTCGACGCACAGCTACCCGCCCCAGGAGACTCATGATGTGGCACATTCATAATTCAGCATCGTCTGGGGGGTGGGGTTGTGGGGTGATGATGGTGGTTGGGGAGAGGGGGGTAGTAAGTGGGGGGAAGGGGTGGGGTTCACCTCTGACTAATGAAGCCCTACCCTGGGTTAAACAACACTCTAGATTGTTTTTCCATTTACTGAACTGGAGGCTAAACGTTCAGTGACAAGTACTTGAGTAAAAATGGAGAACTGAAAAGCCAAGGAGTAATGAATCAAATAAAATGAGGGGATATATTTTATGTATAAAAAATGGTTGGAAAGGCTCAACACCTACCTCAAAGGTTTTACACGTCCAATTTTTGCAATCACAAAATAGATTTTTTTTTCCCCCTCAAATTCCTATATTCCCACGACAAGCAACATCTTCTCTTTTTTCATTTGTCAGAAAACAAGAGATGAATGCCAAAATGGCCCCTAATAAATCCACAGAGGAGCATCCGAGGAGACGTTTAGCAGCTCTGCAGGGCTTCAGAGCTTCAGGCAAAAGTACCACTCCAGTTTGGCTCCTATAGGAGCGCTCGCTCTCAAACTATCCACAGATGCTTGTCCTTGGATACCTCCACTTGATGCTGCTACCAAATGCCTGTGTCTTCATAGAGGACTGCTCACACATGCTAAACCAGAGTAGGGGGAGGAAAAAAAGGGAGGGGTAGTTAGAGTGGGGAAAGCGAAAGGAATAAGAATGACAAATCCAGTCTATTCAAATGTTCTCCTATTCTTTTGTTTAAAGAGTAATAAAAGTGCCCCTCCAATGTTTCCACTCACTTTACTTTGTCCGTCTCCTTCTCTCTCAGTATGTTTTGTCTGCTCGATTTGTCAGCTCCTTGTCCACCTGAAAAGACGGTGACACTGCGGTCATTAGCGCATTTCTTTTAAGTGGCTCCGTGTTCTTTCCCCGTGCACTCACGCTTGCACGCTGCGAAGGCTGCAGGGTTCTTTCTACATGCTTCCTGATAATCCTTAAATTTTTCTGTAAGAAGTTGATGACAAGAGTCCAGGGAAGGTATAAAGGGGGGTACCAGTGCAGAGGCAGCTCCGTAAGAAGGCTCGTTCACTGTAGAGCGATCGCTCTCTCTCTGCCTCGTTCTCCTTCACTCTCTCCCGCTTTCGAGCGTGCGCTCTCTCTCTCCCTGGAATGAGAGAAAAAAGAGAGAGCGTTTCTCCCCCCTGTCTGTGACGTTGTGTTGATCAGAGAAGTAACCGTATAGCGCTGCAGTGCCCTGAGCTCAGTGCAGAGTTGGAGCTCTCACCATTGTCAGCTGCACAGCTGTCCTGCTCGAGCTGGTGGATGAGCGCTAAGGCTTGGGAATAGGGGCTCCCCATGCCAACATCTTCGCTTGCTCCCTCCTTTCTGTCCTTTTTATTTTGAACCTCACTAGCCCTGGGTTAGTCCACCTTCCTCCCTCTGTGCTCCGATGTTTTTTTGCTATGTTCCGTGGTGCAGTAACAGGCACCCGGGATGCAGGCTTACATGCCTGCTCTTCTTTTTGTCCTTCAGTGGAAACGTGAATGTACTGCTGACGCATCACACTCCAAGCAGTGCATTGGTTTGATGCATTGGTTTTAGTACGTCTGTGTCCGCCCCCTCCCCTCTCTCTCTCTCTCTCTCTCTCTCTCTCTCTCCTTCCCGCTCATGTGTGCTCTTTCCCTCTCCCCTCTCCCGCTCATGTGCTCTCTCTTTCTTGCTTTCCTCTCCCCTCTCTCGCTCATGTGCTCTCTTTCTCCTCTCCCGCTCATGTGCTCTCTCTCTCTCTCTCTCTCTCTCTCTCTCGCTCTCTCTCACCTCTCTGTTTTTTTCCCTCTCTCTTCAAGGTTTGGGTATTTTGTAGATCTGTTTAGTGTTCTGCAAGTGAACCGCTGCGATTTGCACCCATTTGCTTCTTTCTCTCAGATAAACACCATCCGATTGATGAATGATTTTTCTTTGTCCTCCACATTCCCAGCTGGGACCCCCCTACCCTCAAGTTGATGTGATGAGGTGGAGTGATTTGTGTGGTCTAACCCAACACTTAGTCAGTGAGACTTCTGTTGACTGAACCTCGTGTGAGCGCATGCCAATGCTGTTTGACTGGTGTGCTTAGTCCTCAGGGAATCATGGGAGGAGTACTGGACAGCTCAGCGTGTGTGCTGCCAAAGGCTGTTGCTCTCTTTAGATGGATTAAGCCGCCTCTGGATGCGGTAGAGGGAGTCTCTGGACTGTGGAAAGCTGGGCCTGTGGTTTGGGGACACTTTCTTTCTTTCTCTTTCTCTCTCTCTATCTCCATCTCTATCTCTCTCTCTATCTCTATCTCTCTCTCCCCTGTCATGCAGTGGGAGCTAAGATGGTCCCTGTTTGAAGAGAATAGGGCTCACCATTTTAAACCATTTCCTATACAAACAGAGCTGCTAAGCAGTGCTCTTTTAAAGCATGCAGCTGTAATCACTCTCTCAAACCTTGGGCATGTTGGCTTTCGACCAGTGTTAGCCAGCAGGTGAAAGGTACTTTTAAAGAGGTGCTTGCATCTCACACTTGTAACAGCAGATGTCTTCGAATTGAACAGCAGTGCTAAACAACACAGTACCCTGGGCAACTGATGGCTGGCATTTTGACACGCCACTGTGAATGTGTGACAGTGAGAGTGTGATTGTGAATGTCTTTTGTGAATGACACTCATAGCTTGTGGTAGCGAAATAGGACACATTGAGGGATTTGTGACCCAGTTGCAGAAAACGTCCACATGTTTCTGTAGACATTATTTAAATGCATATATACATGTGACCCTTGGGCTAACCCTCTAGTGAATTATGACCTATGTGTGCTTGAGTGTGTAATGTATATTTATTTTGTGTCCATGGACTACAAACTTCTGAGTGTGTCACTGCGGGTGGCCATTGGCAGGCCTCCACCATCATTTGGGCCATTCCACTCTCTCGCTGTGACGCTGACCCAGAACACCACGCGTGTAGTGGGGACACCCAACCCCCACCCCTTCAAACCCCAGGCTTTCTGGAATGATCTTATGCTGGCAGAGAGGGCCCAGCTTGTCAGCTCAACCCGCCTTAGGCTGAAGGACACAGGGAGAGGTCTGCTCTGTATCGGCACCAGCGACCCAGTTTGGCGGGTTGGGTCTTGTCAGTAAGTGGGCAAGCAAGGGCAGGATGGCTGCCTCAGGGCTTGCCATTCTATCTGGGATATAGGGTCTGCTGCATGTAGGTCAGCCTGCTTCCCTAGTCCAATTCACTGGAGACGACCAATACCATCCCAGAGATATAAGCACTTACTGTACAGTATTCTTTCAGAGCATATGTACAGAAATTGGGAAAATGTGGCAAAATTTTAGTTATTTTATTTGTGGCATTCCGCTACATTTAACCCACGATTTAAAAATAAAGCTGTACAGAAAAATATGACCTGATTTCATTGGTTGATTTCCATAAATCAGGCAGTGCCCTAGAGACACACTTGAATGTAACACGTGTGCAGTTTAAGCAACCAGTAATATTGCACCTGATAGATAGATAGATAGATAGATAGATAGATAGATAGATAGATAGATAGATAGATATCCATAGTAAGTGGACACACTGTCTGAAACGCATGCTCTATCCACCTTTGTTGACCAAACCTTTAGATTTTTTTTCATTATTTCTCTCATGCGCTGAATCAATCAGCCTAAGGCAGGTGGAAATGCTGTCATTTCAGCTAACACTTGTGACCTTGAGTGAGGAGGGGTGACCAGACACTTACTTTCAATTCCATTTCAATTTCCAGGAATTAATTCTAAAAGAGATTACAGCCACCACAGTAACCTGAGCTCTCTGTCCCATATCGTTCACATATTTTCCAACCGTGAACAGCTGCTAGAAAACACATGCAGCAAGATTTAGAGGTTTATCATTTAACCGTTATCTTGTCTTGTCCGTTTCATCTGCTCTCATCATTTCATATGTTCTTGTTTTCTGCTCTCTGCTCCATGCCTTTATTTCCTTTCCACAATACCCCCATTCTATTTTAACCGTCTGTAATATAATATTTAAGGGACATTGGATGGTTAATGATATTTGTCTTGGTTGTTCTTCCTGTGATGGATTGGCTGAGCTCAAGACAATCCACTCTGAAGGGATGGAGAGAGTGTCTTCCCTTCTGCCTTTTGCTCCAGGACTCTTGTAATGGTTATTGTTGGGAAACTGATGACCTTGATTAGACCTCTGTCTATTAGAATGTTCCAACCCAGATTAAGAGTATGCCATTATTTTAAAGGTGTAGTTCACACAAAAAGCAAGTCTAGTCATGTACTCACTTTATTGTTGTTCCAAACCTACATGACTTTATTCCGAAGAGTACAAAATGATCAATTTGAAGACTGTGGTGATCATGAAATCACAAGGTTGACTGAAGTATTCAAACTTTGCTCCACATAGCTCCACAAAGAAAATGGTCCCTATGACTTTTTTTGGTCCAATGGTCCATATGACAGCTACTGATCTTCTGGAAAACATGCAACAACGTTGTGTAAGAAACACAGCTCTCCTTTTTGCACGTATATTTGAAAATAGTATAATAGCCCATAAATTACTCATAATGAGCCTTTCAGTCAGGTTTGTGGGAAGAGTTACAAGAGTATGGAAGCATATGGGTAGCATTATTCAATTTGGGATGTAATATGCAAAATGACAATGCAATATGTAAAATGGCAATGCATTTCTGTATTTACATTTACATTTTCCAATACATTTGTGCAACGTTTGGTGCAAAATGAAAATGAAAATTAAATTACATAATTTTCATTTGCCATTTACTACACCAGTTTTAATATGTAAAATGAATATTAATTTTAACGCTTTATAAGTTGCAAAATGAAAATGAAAATGTATTACAGAAATGATTAGATATGTCTAACATGTTAAAGCAAAAACTGTGGCAAAATGATCATTTAAATGCTATTTTTCTTAATTGCATTAACACTCACAGTCAAGACACTTACGATTGCATTTTCATTCGGTGTCCCGCAATGAATGTAGCAAAACTCAATGTGCACATTGAAAATGCATTCCGAGCCGATCACGTGTCCCCGCCCTCGCGCCACGTCAATCATTGTGTGAACAAGGCGGGGCTTGCAGAAGGTCAGAGACTCAAGTCTCAAGAAGAGGATTCAATCAAGTGAGACAACATGGACAAGACAGTTGGTCCGTGTATGTTTTGATCATTTCGGTTTATGGCTTCAATATTTCATTCGGACTTGTGGGCGGAGCTGAAACGCTGCTTTCATCTGATTGGTCGAATCGGATCGGTTTTCATCTGACAGCCTTCAGCTGAAATGTCTGAAACTACGCTCACTGTTAATTAGCATAATATTTGAATCAGATGTAGCTGGGCACATAATTCGTGCTGCTAAGACCTGCAAATTAGTTCTAGGTTGTAGTATTGTATGAATATTGTCCCACTGATAAAAACAGTGCAAATAGTTCTGTCCCTTTGGATAACAGTAAAGTGGAAATAAATATAGTTAAATTTATGAAATAAAATTAAATAGGATTTTTTGGGAAGGTAAGTCTGGCCAGTTATACAAGCAACACGAGTCGGACGAGTCTAAAGATATGAGCTGAATTGGGTGAAACATTAAAGTTCTAGTCTGTGTCAATTACTCTGATAATAAATAATAATAATAATAATGTTAACTGTATTTTTCGGTATAAGTTGCATCAGTCCAAAAATACGTCATGACGAGGAAAAAAACATATATAAGTCGCACTGGACTATATGTCACATTTATTCAAGACCAAGAGAAAACATTACCGTCTACAGCCCCGAGAGGGCGCTCTGGGGTAGGCTACAGGAGCACTGAGCAGCATAGAGCTAATTTTACTATTTTTATTTAGAAATGTAACTATATTCATTTTTACAATTATTTATTAATGTCACACATACACACATACCTAGTGCCTTATGACTTAAAAGATGAGAGTGGTAAATGTTACAGACATGGAACTGTTCAGTCTATTATTGATTTTAATTTCCACTTCACTGTTATCCAAAGGGACAGAACTATTTGCACTGTTTTTATCAGTGGGACAATATTCATACAATACTACAACCTAGAACTAATTTGCAGGTCTTAGCAGCACGAATTATGTGCCCAGCTACATCTGATTCAAATATTATGCTAATTAACAGTGAGCGTAGTTTCAGACATTTCAGCTGAAGGCGGTCAGATGAAAACCGATCCGATTCGACCAATCAGATGAAAGCAGCGTTTCAGCTCCGCCCACAAGTCCGAATGAAATATTGAAGCCATAAACCGAAATGATCAAAACATACACGGACCAACTGTCTTGTCCATGTTGTCTCACTTGATTGAATCCTCTTCTTGAGACTTGAGTCTCTGACCTTCTGTAAGCCCCGCCTTGTTCACACAATGATTGACGTGGCGCGAGGGCGGGGACACGTGATCGGCTCGGAATGCATTTTCAATGTGCACATTGAGTTTTGCTACATTCATTGCGGGACACTGAATGAAAATGCAATCGTAAGTGTCTTGACTGTGAGTGTTAATGCAATTAAGAAAAATAGCATTTAAATGATCATTTTGCCACAGTTTTTGCTTTAACATGTTAGACATATCTAATCATTTCTGTAATACATTTTCATTTTCATTTTGCAACTTATAAAGCGTTAAAATTAATATTCATTTTACATTTTAAAACTGGTGTAGTAAATGGCAAATGAAAATTATGTAATTTAATTTTCATTTTCATTTTGCACCAAACGTTGCACAAATGTATTGGAAAATGTAAATGTAAATACAGAAATGCATTGCCATTTTAAATATTGCATTGTCATTTTGCATATTACATCCCAAATTGAATAATGCTACCCATATGCTTCCATACAAGAGAGAATGTGAGGACAAAATAAATGTATATAATTTTATGTTTGTAGTTTATTTAGAATATATTTAATTATCCCACAACATAATATTCACTTGCGAGTGCAGTTAAACAGTTTATTAGGATCAAAGATGACTTTCAAAGCTGAATTTTTTGCATCATTACTCCAGTCACACAATCCTTCAGAAATCCTTTTAATCTGATTTTCCAAAAAAAAAAAAAATCCTTTATTATTATTATTATTATTATTATTAATGTTGAAAAGAGCTGGGAATATTTTTTCAGGTTTTGGGGGGGATAAATTGAAAGAACAGCATTGTTACATTTGTTACATTTATATTATTTACATCAAGCTTTTGGATGTTTCACTTGATTATACATTTAGTCAGGAATTATAGTTTGGAAAAAGTTTAACTGGTAAAAAGTTTACACATTATGTGAAAACTAGTACAAGTATATAAATAGAGACTTGTTTAAAGCGCTTTATTCTGTTGCTCCGAGGAAATCTCAAATCCTGAGTTAAAACGCATCACATATTTTTGGGGTGAATTATGTCTTATTCCTCATCGCGAAGCAAACAGTAAAATAAAAAAACTTGAACAGTCTCGCTGCTTTGTTTTCTGTTGTAAAGGTGTATTCAAGCCTTGGTTACAGTAAAACATTATAATCTGAATAGGGTGTTCAGCGCGGGGTTGTGGTTGCATTAGAGATAATGAAGGGAGATGTGAAAAATCATCACATTGTTTTCATATGGATTACTCGATCACAGAATATTTGTTTTCGGCAGCACTCATTTAGTTTAAAAGTAGATATGTCAAGCTTTCTATAGATATCTCTCTCATGTCTCTTTGAGTATTCACTGAGTTACAGTTAATTTTAATGACACGTATCTAAATGAAGATCACCGCAGACAAAGGCTGCAGACAGCACACCATGTTTATCTTTATTTGATTAATGCACAAAGATTTATGTCTGTATACAAAAAAAAGTAGACCCTTTACAGATTCAATTGATTTATTGCTCTTATCTGTACGATCAAAACTGAAAGTGTAATTTAAGTTCTTTTCGGGGTTATCAGGAGAAAATGCCTCATAACACGTATACGCGTTAATCGACTCCAAAGGGTTAATGGCACTCAGCCGGTGTTCCAGTGCATCAGTCCAAAAGAAGTGAAATAAGGTCCCACCCATAATAAAAATTCTCACACAGCTCTGGGGGGTGAAAAAAGTCCTCTTGTAGCTAATCGTTGCATTTTTGTAAGAAAAATAGGCATATTTAAAACACAATCAATTTAATCCAGCTTTCGCTCACTGTTGTATAAGGAAGCCGATCCAGTCAGATAACGCATGAGGTTGGCGCTTTTTATTGAATTTCTTTTGGACTGATGGACTGCAACACCCGCTGAGTGCCATTAAACAGCTTGAAAGATCAAAGAAATTTTTTTATTTAACGTCCGGATATGTCTGAAAGAATAAAGGCATATACACCTAGGATGACTTGAGAGTGAGTAATTTATGGGCCAATTTTTTTATTTTTGGGTGAACTAACCCTTTAATGAGATCTACAGAGTGGAGTTAAATTTTTTTGTTCTCTGGTGGTTTTGAAGCCTGATATAGAGTATTCATTAGCAGAGGAGGATGAGAAACCAGAGTCCTTATTTAACTGCATATTAAATGGCTTTTTTTATCGTAACGTACACACTGAAATGGAGCATTCACTCAAGGGTAAAACGATGTCATTATTGAGTTTTTTCCAAACTGTTTTTTCCTCAAACAATATACAGCGTAGATAAAGAACATTTAAGGGCACTTGCATACTACACTGAATTACTGATTGATGGGCAGAATGCGGTTTGAAGAATGGACAGGAAATTAAGCAGGAATACAGCAAATTGAATTTCGGAGTCCAATTGCAACAAATTTTCACTGAATAACATATTAGCTACGACTAACAAAAAAATATTGTAACTTTTTTCACATACTTTTATGTACCCTTCCATCCTCAATTCTGTGGGTTTGTAGTGGGCACCCTTAGGTGGCTGTGCTTTTCATTTTTAAAGTCGTAACTTCGAGTGAGCTTATAGTACAGAACCATAACAACCTTTCAATTGTGTGATTAAAGGACTTGTTGATTTGCAACATACTTTGGTTGTACAAACGGTATGACAATGTTCAGAGCTGAGCCTTTTCAGGAATATGTTAAAATATCATTATAAGTCATTCTCAAATAGGGCAGGACTTAGTAGCAATATGATTGACCTGGCTTGCTTAGCATTCTAGAACACTCAGTGTTCATTTCCATTTGAACGGTCATGCCACCCAGCATCTGTAAAAGCCTCTTCTGAGTCTGTGTGGGACTATGTGAATAAATGGCTGTGTTTTACTGAAGGACTTTGAACCTCTGTCTAAACAGCTAGAGGACGGAGCAAGGGCTTCTTTCTGCCCCTGCAATCTCACAATCAGGCAATCCCATCCATCCATCTCACAGTTTGAATACCATTGTGCAAATAAATCCCATCCAGTCAGACTTCCAGTGGGTCTCTAGAAAACCCAACGAGACTGGTGTTCTTGCTGCAAAATTACTTTGAGATTTTTTTTTTTATATAAATATATATATATTTTTTTTATAAATATTATTGTATTTCATGATGTTATTTTATATTGCATATTTGGACAGCTTACGATGAATGTTTGCATATGTTTATTTTTTTATTTTTTGTATGTTAAGTTATGGTTACTTTTGTTAAACAATATTTAATTACAGTAAATATTCACTTACATTGTGCTTTTTAATCACATCAGCTGAAAACAAACAAACAGTGGTAAGCAGTGCAATACCTTTTCTGGTAATACATGCGGTTTCATAATTTTTAACCCCATTCTAACAACCTCATCTATGGTATCCAGCTAGATAGCGTTACCATGGTGACTAGTTTAAACGAGCAGAATTCACAACAGTGTTCAACACAGAAAACATTCAGCCAAATGTTTGCAAGGAAAAACAGAATTGAGTCGCAATACATTCCTGACTTGATTGGGCGCAAGATAAATTTGCAGATTTATTGGTTACAGAAGTTTATTTATTTTGCATTTAATTGCCTTTAAATCACTGGCATCTGATCATTTTTATCAAATCAGTCATGTGTGCTTAAGTCCAAATCTCACCTTTTATGCCAAATGTCCAGTATTATCCTCACATTATCATGCACAATATATACAGATTGCATTTATTTTTCACCCTCGTTCCTCAATATTCCAAAAAATAATCATATGAGGTCACTAAAAGGCCATCTATGGTGGCATCAGATTTCAACCATGACTACTGCTAGAAGCTCAGACTCTTAGGAACGAGATTTTGGTGTAATATTTCACAGGGGCTTTATATTGGGGTACATAATGGAGCCTAATATATTCCAATGGCACCATTAAGCTGTAGAGTTACAGGAAGATTGAGGTCTGTTAGATTTAAACGAACAATATGCCCACAGCCTTTTCTAGACTTGAAGGGGAGAGAGAAAGGTGCACAGACCTACAGGCAGAGGTAATAAGAGTCTGGTAATCTAATGCATAGAAAATCATATCCACTCAAAAAAGGCAAATCAAGGTGAGTTTTTACAGTGTTGGGAAATATGGATACTCTATAGAAGGACTCACTCTGTCATGCTAGCTTTGAGCTTATATCCCGCAGTCAACATTTCCTTCACACTTAGTGGCGCCCCTCATATTAGCATTTGAATTTCTGATGTATATAGACGGCTGTCTGCTTAGAATGTGAAGTGTAAATTAAATTTTTACCTTGAGTGTCCATTTTTGTGTCACTCAAGTTAAGTGTCCTAATCTTGTGTGCAACGATACAGAAATATGCTAATGTTCGTTTTAGCTGATGTCTTTCCAGTGCAGTTTCGAGCACACCGCTGCACCATCGCTAAAGTGGGGGGCCAGTGGGTTGTGGAGAAAGCTAAAGGGGTCCTGGGGAATATGATGGAAAGCTCCAGAATAAATCCCCTTAAACTGTGGGTTGTGACCTTTATTAAATGTGTTTTGTGTTGCCGTGCAGTATGGGATTTCCCTGAGGTGACTGCCTGCTGTATGCAGGGAACACATTCAGAGCCCAGCTCAATAAAACAGCAGCCACTCCTCGCTCTTGCTGTAGTTGAGCCGTGTTCTCAAAACCTTCCAACAATGAGGACGCAGAGAGTGAGCGATTGATGACATGGTGTGAAGGGAAAAAAATAGTGGGGGGGGTTAAATACAACTGACGCCCCTTTTGTTTTTCATTTTCAAGCAGATTTGTTCAGAGAACTTATTCTCAGAATCTTTTCACATGCCTGTGTACTTGTTTTAATTTTGTAATTTTTTGATAAGCATACAGATTTAAAATCCATGCATGGGCTGATCTTTGTTAACCAGTGAGAAAGAAATGAATTATTTGTAAAAAAAATAATAATAATAACAGAGAAAAGTATCTTATCGAGTTGCCTGTAACTACAGATGGAGTTCTAATTTTAAAAAATATGTCAGGGGAAAGGCCAAACATGCTCATAAATTTGTTTTTTCCCAAATTATTCCTTTTGTGTGTCTGTGTATATATAATATTTTGTGATGTTCTGTAACAGTTAAGGCATGTTAAAAATGATTGCAAAAATGATTGAATTATTTATTTATCCCCAGAAATTGATTTTAAAAATAGATTTAATAGAAGCATCACAATACTATCGGTAATACTTGCCTTTATTTTTAATATTAAGAGGATAGAAATATGCCATTTGTTGTTTCTCTTAATATTTCTGATTACGTGAATTGTATGTTGGGTGTGATTGGTCCCAGTGAATTATAGAAAAATGTGTGAAATTAGTTTTTTAAATAATTTACTGGGTGTTGTTGGAATGCAGTAATGTCACTCATAACGTTGAACAGTAATTCTACACTACTCTTGTGGTTTCCACATAATATAGTGCCTTAAGAGGAGCTTGTTTTAAAATTGAGATGCTCTCGCTGAGGGCCAGATCAGTGTCCTTCATGCACCACCCCTGAGTGGCATGCTGTTTTTATTTTATTTTATTTATTTATTTTGCCCATATAGGGATGTAGGCTTCACTCATATAGACCGTTACAGAGTAACATGGTTTTAAATATTATATGATTAAGCATATGAGCCCCTGTCCACCACACACTCAAAACATGTGTTCTGTCATACAACATCATGTTTGTCTAAAGGAAATTCCTGCACAGTTTAATGTCATGTAATGCAAGATAAAGTGAGTAAAGATATATTTAAACTAGGAACAGTTTTGCCATACATTTAGAAAGTCCCCATAATGATACAGCCACCTGTCATAGAGTAGTATTTTTTTTAAATATAGAAAAAGCACCTGGGTAAAAAGTAATCATTTTTATTGCTACTATTATTAGTACATTTTATTTTGCTTTAGCACACCTTTTGCTGCTTGTCTTGCATGTTCTCCATCTCCATTTTTCCTAGATGAGTTTCGCAGTGCCGTATGCAGGTCATCCCAACTTGGATCTTTCTCTCTGGTAAAGCCTTGTCTTCAGGCAGTGTGTGTTCACTCTCTTCTTTAACCTTCCACTAAAAACAGACAGAACATCAGACAGGAAAAGAGAACACTAAAATGAGGGAAGCAAAGGAGGGGGGGGGGGGGTGTAAGTGAGGGAGTAATAGAGTAAACTCCACACATCCCCAGAGCTGCTGACGACAGGGCCTACGTCACTTTGTGTCTTTCTCACTTGCACACACACTTATTCTCTCTCACACATCACACAAGCGTAGCTCCATGCCCCCCAGCTGAAAGGTTTATATAAGACCCTTTTTGGATCTGAGAGAGAATAGCATGAAAGTAGAGCGTATTTCCTCACTATCTTACCAGCGGCAGGTATAAAGACGCAGATAATTCAACAGTGAGCAATTATGAGGTATCGATGTAACACATTTTCAGTCTTTTGTAAATACATGTTTGCAACTTTTTTTGTGAAAAAATGTACTACTATGCAAGCCGTAATATGAGCTATAAGTAAGCCATTTGTAAGTTAGCCACATCCTCTCACATTTTAGATTTTAAAAATAGCTATAGACAAACTGGAAAAAAAGAAAAGAGAACACCCACGTTTTACCTGTCAAGCCTGTCTGAGAGCTGAATGTTTATGATAGTCATCAGGCCGCCGCCTTTTATTGTAAGTTTTGAATAATATGTCTTTATGTAGTTGTCAGAAACCAGGGAGACATGTAATTACCAGCTTCTTACATGTCTAAAAGCATCTTCAGATGCCATCTTGTAGTTTGAGATCATGAAGACTCGTCTTTGTTAATTGAACAGAGTTTTGAATTTTATATTTAGGCTAGAAAGTTGCAAGGACCACAAACCCAGAGGTAAATGCTGCATCAATTCAAATTCATTCTTTAAAAGGAATTCAAGGATATCTTGCTGACGTTAGATGTCTTTTTAAAAATATGCATTGAAAAATACTTTAATCATTAAAAAAAAAAAACAGAAAAAAACATTGAATGAATTTATAAACACTCTAAACAGACTAAAATATGAATTTGCTTTTTGAAAAAAGATGCAAACACTTTAGTCAAACTGAAATCATCCCAGTCCTGTTTTCGCTAATTTGTACTTAAACCCAAGATAATGTGGTTAAATCTTTGCTTTGTCCAGCTTAATAATACTACAAAATTTCTTTGCATTGTATACATGATGCTTTACATGTTCCTCCAAATATTCAGATACACCTTATGTTAAGTTGCAGTCACATTAGCAAAGTTTTGGTGAAATGGTGCAAACCAAAAAAGTTAGTTGTTTATTGTCAGTTCCATAATGATGTATGAAGCACTGCTCACAAAGTAACTTTCTGTCCAAGCAGCTGTCCATTGATCAATGTGGCAAATTCCCAGTAACTAATGAACAGTTTAATCAACCACTGAACTATTGTGAAATCTACATTCAACGGTCACCATCTAGTGAAATTCCCATTTGTGTGCGTTTCTATTCAATAATGCCTATGAAAATGATTTTACAAATGTTAATATAAGAGTTAACTAAAGTCGTAACAGATCAAAGATGACCGTAGCCCGACTAAGCCAAAACCCGCTATAGTCCAATTATTCTCCTCTATCTATAGGCTGTACATTTTGATTTCAATCCTCTAGGTTATTGTGCTTTGTGATCGGTCAGGAAAGCAGCTGTGAAAATAGCATGTGGTGCATGAAGTGAGCAACAAAAGGTTGCTTACGTTTCACATCAGTGACCCTCGATTGCATAAACCTTAATAACGTTGTCGCAATGTTACATAACAGCAACCACTCAGCGCTGCTTCTGCTTACCAATAAGCACACAACTCTCAAGCTGCTGGCATAAATGCTGACGGGGCCTTCACTTCACAGCTGATTTTTCACCAGCACATCTCTTGCTTCAGATGTCTGCTCAGACCCAAGTTTGCAGCAGACTCCTCACTCGACCCATTCTCAGTCGTTTCCTCTCTCATTCTCCATCTGATTCGCACTTTTCATTCCTGTGCGGCCCTTGCATGTTTCTTAGAAGTGTAATTCTAGTTCAATCTTGGTTAAGCCCTGTTTTCTACTGGATAAGGGAATGTATGGCTGTGTAACTTACTCTCCCGTTCCTTCAGCTTCTTTAGGCACTTCATCGTATCTCTGTATTGGATCTTTGTCTCTCTCCTCTCTCCTGCCCCTCTTTGACTATCTGCTCCTCTTTCCCTGATTTGAGAGTCAGAATGTGTCTATGTTCAGGCAGACTGCCTCTTTCTGGCTGATTAGCGGCATCTGTGTATCCCGCAGCCTTAAGGAGGGGCAAAAAGAGAGGGGATTTAAGGGGAAGAAAAGTCAACCGTTTCCCCTTCATCGCTCTTTCTGCTACCTCTTTCTCATTATGAAGCTGTTTGGGTGCACAGCCTTGGGTTTGACAAGAAGTCATGAAGACATGTTGCCGTAACTTGTAATTGACTGACAGGTTGTCATTGGGACTTTGTGGCAATTGTCAGTGTAATTTGTTATTTTCCATTTTCGACTTCATTCTAATGCACCTCAGCACTTTCTGGTTTCTGGTGTACAAAGGTTTCTGGTGTACAATTGCCATGTTTAGTGTTTTAAACCTAAAGTAGATGATGTAGCATTTCCATATTTCTGATACAAGCAAAGACCTCAAGTGAATTTGGGTCAAGTGTACATAAAGATCACCTAGGCTAAGAGACAGTCACACTGTAATTGCATTTGTACACTGGATTCTAGGGATATTTGTGTAGAGCGTAAAGATGAAACTGTCTGTTGTCTTTCATTGTCTCTCACTCCAGACACCATTCACAGCTTTGCAATACCTATGGATCGAATAGACTGACATTTGAAATGTTACACAGCATGATCTCAAGAGCTTTTTGTCCTTTAGGAATCGATACCTATTGAATGGTAATGACGAGACTGTCCTGGCTAATTTAGATTGTGACTTTGGATGTAAAACTCATTTATGATGATTTTCTTCTCTCAGTTGCTGTGGTTCTACACCATCTCCTCTTTTTGAAACTATACTTGCTCTTAGAAATGCAAAAGATGAGATGTTGTAAAAATGGGAAGAAAATTCCCTGAATATATCACAGGGCCAAAGGCCATTCCGAGACAAATGGAAATTCGCTGGCATATTCCAGCTCATTAATTTGGTCAATTGCTTTGTACAAGATATATGTGCTTCAGTGTCTGGTTTTGATTCAGACCCTTTACTCTTGGGAAGATGGTTTCATGCAGCCTCATTTTTTCCTTAATATTTTATTTGTGTCCTCAGTGCGAACAGAAGTAACATCACCAGGAAATAACATGAACTTAAACGTCCGTCATTCATATTTAATGTTTGATCGTGTGCAAACCTTCTGACTCTTTAGATTTATATTATTTTAAATCTAGTGAACTCATTGCAGTTTATGCATTATTCTGTGTCGTGTTTGTCACTGTGGCAGGTCTTTTTGGCATATCACGCCATGCCTCTGGGGTTCGACTCCAACTTAACGAAAGACACTGAAAAATGACATGCAATTCTCAACCCCCAGCCCTCCTCCTCCTATTTCTTGTTTTCTGTTGTTCTGTCCCATTCTCTTTCGGCTGTCAGAGCGGGATGGGCAAAAATGGCCTTTTGAGTGACACTGGTTGGCACATCATTGAGTGTTGGTGGGAAAGGGGCTCTAGATAAATGGTGATGCGCTTCCCATGATTGCCTGCCGCTTCCCGTCAACCCTCCCTCTGACACACGGGAAAAGCCAAATACCAGCTGTGCTCAGTGAGAAATGTCAGCCTAATGTTAAGGATACATTCCTTTTGTTTTTACACTTCACTCCTTTTTATGTGTTTGTTTTGCTGATTTTATACTCTACATTATCACAGCCAATAGGCAAGCTTGCAAACAATCCACCGCATAGAACTTCATGACTTTCTAATGCACAGCTCTATGGGAAATGAAGTGTAAAGCTATGTGGTCTGAATGTCTTCTGACTTTTACAACATGGCACTCATCGCTCTTTTTGAGAACCTGAAGGCCATGAGAGCTGCCATTGTCTGTCTTTTTACGTAACTGCACTACATTGACCCAGGAATTGGCTTTAAATGACTTTCATCATGATCTATGCATGCGTGTGTCTCTGAAGGCGGTTTGGTTGACGTGATGTGAATGCGGTACTTTTAGGAATATTGTGTCTTAATGCAGTTTCAAATCATTTTCCTCCCTAAATGTGTTCAGTGTAGCCTGACAGATTTTGGATGACTCCCTAAAACTGTTATTCTGCTATCCTGCCTCATAAATGCTCATATATAGACACAACGCAACAGCAGTCTCATTTTTAGCACCTACTCTTAACATTCAATAGTTTAAGGGTTTGTAAGATTTTCTAGCTTTTCGAAATTAGCATCTTATGATCACTGAAGCTGCATTTGTTAGGTCAAAAATGAAGTAAAAACAAGAATATTACATTAGTATTCTGTTAAAAATAAGTTTTCTATTTTAATATTTTAATGTGTGATTTATTCTGCAAAGATGAGTTTTAGCCTTCAGTGTAATATTATTCTAATATGCTGATTTACTGCTCAGGAAAAAAAAAAAATTAAACAAACTTTATCACTTTTAATCTTTTTATTTAGTCCTTGCTAAAAGTATTAAAAAAATAAAAACGTAATAAAAAATAATATAAATCTCTCTCTCTCTCTCTCTCTCTCTCTCTCTCTATATATATATATATACCTTAAACTGAACAAAAACATTGCATTACACCAAATACACAAAATAATGTTCTTTGTAGCAACGTCATGACCACTTTAAGAGTGTGGTATACAAATATACGTGTCTACATATTCCTGATCCGTCATCTTTGGAAAGGAAATAATGTTTGATATGAGCAATATTACAGATGCAGCTCAATACACATTGACCAGGGCGCAAGGGCAGCCATGAAATAGATGGATTGCAGCTATTGCCCACATTGATTTTAACAACCAGGCTGTTAGGGTCCATTCAAAAGCTCATTCAATCGTTCCGGCTTCCGTTGGCATCCCTTCATCCAATCAGATGTCTCCATTCACTCTCTGTTACTTCCCATGTTCTCATTCATTATCCTGAAGTGCTCCAATGAAAAATCATTTAAATATTTACCCCCTGCCCTTGTTAATGTTTTCTCACACACACCAGGTTGTTGTTTCTCTTTGATCACCTCAAATTGAGCCGTAACCATAGATACGAATGTCATTCACACAAGTCACGTGACTTCTCGCCAGCCAATGTCATTTGTTACCGAGCTCCTGATGTGAAGAGAGCAGTGCACGTACCCCTGTGGAGAGAGATCAGGGGTATTGATTTCTCCACCCTCCCCTGCTGGTCTTTGTTATGTGCTGTGTGGAGACTGGCCAGCTTAAGAGAAGATTTGAAGGAAACACTATGATGTGTGACCTCATGCGTCTCTCGCCTGGACGTTAGTGATTTCAGGCTCATCTTGAGGGCTCTTCTGAATTTCTTAAAGAGAACTTGATGAGACGCTGTAGTCTAAAGATCATTTGTTCCCCAGAGGAACCGCACCAGGTTGTGAAGGCGCTTCAGATGTTCCAGCTGTTGTCTTTGTGATGAGACCAAATAGAAAAGCTTGTGTCATAGGGAACTTTTCAAGATTGATTTCTCCATAAAGCCATGTAGGTCATTTAGAGGGGACCACCGCAGCTTCACGAGTCCCATCGACTAAATATTGACCTGTTCCCACAGAGGCCATGGGAGGCATTAGAATAAAGGCTTCATATGCCTTTAAATGTCTAAGCAAATGCACACGTGCAATGTGTACTGGTGGGATTTGTGTGCACATGCAGGCATATAAATGCTCTTATGAGAACAAGTACCGCCACTCACACAATTCCAAACTTGCATCATTCGCTAAGTGTTTGCATGAGTGTGTGTCAAAGGATTTGTGTCTAGTATTAAAGCTGCTTAATGCAAACTGTTCAAAATGCTGCCGCACTGACAGACTTTTAAATGGACACCATTTGGGAGATACTTTAACACTGCCGCCAACATCTGCACTCAAAACCGGTGTGATTTCCATATCTTTCGTTAGCATTGCCAGTGATTTGCTACTTGTTTTCACCCCTCAGGAGGATGTTTTGTGTTAAAAAGCATCAAGTAATACAGATAATGAAGCTTTTTGTTTCATTCTGCCTTTTTCCCTGCAGTAAATCAGCCCACCATGCCTCATTTCTTACTTTCATCTGGTTTTCCAGGTCATTTAGTGGCATGACTTAGCGATGCATAATCTTTGAGTTACTTTTATTGGCTTCCTCATCTTCGCTTGCTTAAGTAGACATGGTCTGCCTCTCATGTTTTTTTATTTATTTATTTGTATTATATATATATATATATATATATATATATATATATATATATATATATATATATATATATATATATATATATATATATATATATATATAAAAAATGGTAATGCTCACACATCCATTCACTCTCTCTCTCTCACACACACACACACACACAATGCATTACAACACTACTCTCTCTTGAACTTCAGCCCTCTTACAGTTACGTGACAGAGTTTGAACCTATAGCAATAATCAAATGTTTTCTGCCAGCTCTCTGCCAGTCTGATGGGCGGAAGTGCCTATAGGGCGCTCTTACTGATGTATTAATTCTGCTTTGCTTTTCAGAGAGGTTTAACACCGCTCTCTCTTGCTTTCAATCAATGGACTCTCACACACTGGCATAGATTGAGCCATTGATTTAAGCCATGTTTAAAGAAGAATGTTCTTCTTGTTTAATCTTTGCTGCTGTAGTATTACTCTGTTTGACCACTGTTTTATGAGAATGCTTTCTTTCTTTTTATTAAAAGGCCCATTAAGTGCGTTTTGAATCCAGAATAGATCCTCTGCCATTAGTGCTTCGATCCGTCGTTTATTTGGTAGGTGCTGATCCATTTTATGGATTTAGTCTTAGCTAACCAATGTCTGAGTGTATGGCCTTTTTTGTACAGTATGTTTCAGTTAACATTATAGAAATAAAGCATATGGAGCAATGTGATTAAGGCTTATTTCAGTGGTAGGCCTAGGGATTGTTTGATTTGAGTTGATTGATTTTTATATTTATTGATGTAATATTTTAACATTTTAGCTTTTTTATTTAAAAACAATTTTACCAAAGTAATTGATTTGCATTTAGTTATTTTGGAGCATCTCAAACATTTTATATTACAAACTGTACTGTGGGGACCATCTGTTGTATCTGCTTCCTGTTCTGGCTGACTGTCCTTCCTGTTATGCATTTACCTCACAGATGGCACCACATGGTGCCACAATTTGACATGGTTGCTATGGTTACACAAGGTTAAATGCCACCCCTGAACTCTGTGCAGTGCACCTAACGTGTATTTCACATGTACTTTAATTGTCTCTCATGTGCATGATTGTCTCGTGGCAGTGGCTGGTAAAATGCATTTCCTCAGACCCTCAGGCCTGAGATAAAGCTGCAGTGCACATAGTGGACCCTCAGAGCAGAGCCGTAAACAAACATAATAACAGCATTAACATAACACACAGCTGGAGCTTCAGACGATCCCGCCACCGATGAGGCAATTCCCCCTCCGAACAGGAAAGCACACACCAAATACACTGGTCACTAGTTGTGCTCTGCATTTGGCTGTTTCTGCAACTACAGGCACTTTTATGCCCTAGATTTTGAGTTTTTTTTTTTTCGTAATATAAAGGTCAAATATGAACTGTTTTGAAACTTTTTTTTTTAATGCTTGTATAATATCATTGATCTTTTAAAATCAATTTTAGTGTCCCATGAACAGACTTAATAGCATATAAAAACAAATTTACTAATTTATTTGAAAATATTTTTAAGGTTGTGTAGAGGATGCATAAAATTGTAGCTATGGAATTTGCCAAAGCAAAGAAATAAAAAAAAAAAACTACACTGACATTTCTAACACAGAGTTTGTTCATGATTTTGTAATGAAATAAACACATAACCAACTAGATTAAAGTTGTGATTTTCAGAAAGAAAAAACTAAAGGAGTTCTGTAAAAGTCTGCTCAGCCAAATTGCCTAAGAAACAGCCATTAGTGTTCAGATCTGTTAATACATTTTACTCACGTTTGTCTCTCTCTGGACTAAATCTTATTGATTCTCAGCTCGACTGTCGAAAATGTCTGTCCTGATTGCAGCTGCTTTCATGGGGTGTAAGATATCTACTTTGACCCTTTTAAATGATCCATAATTTAGACAATTTTGATGAAAGGAGAGCAAGAGTGATCATGAATTTAAATTTAGCTTTTTGAGTTGAAATAGATTGTCGAAATGAATGGAAGTTTTAATGGTGTTGGAGAGTTTCTTGTGTATGTTTCAAGCTGTAATGGGGAAAAGGTTTGAATGAGCTGACTCTATATGTGTGCTTGTGATGCAACTTGCATTTTTTTCCCCCCAACTCATAATGGGTCCCATCTTTGAGAGATTGTGTTAAGGCAGCATGACTGTGACACTGATGCATGTGCTCTGAAGCTTAATCGATACATATACACACATTCGCACCCTACGAGTTTGTGGTGTGTGTGATCCAAGCAACTGCACACCTGGGAAAGTTCACCTTGATTGACCATCACACACTCACATAAATAAAACTGTTCTCTCACCCACAAAACACAAGATTGTGCACAAGCCAAGCCAGTAAACTTGGTCTGTGCCAGTAAATGAAGTGTTTATGAAATATTTAGTTGAGTGTGAGGGGCTTGTTTGATATACAGATGCCCTGTATGGAAGGCACAAAACTTCTTAATATTTTACAGTTTGTTTTCATGTTTGACATTGTCTTTTTTTGTTCAGTTTTTTGGATATCGACATTGGATTTATTTTTCTCCTGATTTCAGCTACATCATAGTTAAAATTGCAAAAAAAGAAAAAAAATAATAATAATGCAAAAATAATATATTATTATTATACAATTAATTATATAGCAAATAGCAAATCAATCCAACATGACAAACAGCGAATATATCTGTGCTGTTTAATGCATTTGGACATTTAAATGTGTTTTGTTGAATTTTAAACCTACAAATAAGTTAAGGGACTATTGTAATGGGTAAATCAAATGTAAGCTAGTAGGCTAAACTACTAATTAAGCTCAAATAAATTAATGTGTGTTTCTTATAGCAGATGAAATAGTTTTCTTTTAATTTTTAATTCAGTGATTTTAACTATTAATTTAGTTCTTTTAATGCTTTAAAGAGCAATTTAAGATTGTAATGTTCAAATGTTCAAAAGTAAAATAATAGTATGTGAGAGTAGTAATATCATTGTGTTTCTATTAGTCAGTGGAGGAGCTTAGCTTAGTCTGACAGTTAACCTGCTTTAGACCAGGTTAGTTTCCCAGCTTAAGTTGCCACAGTGACTAAGCTTTGTTGTTCTGTGTTTAATTTTCTTTATGGAACCAAATAATTTAACAAGGAGTCGGACTAACTGAAATAAACCTTATGAAACAGGCCTTGATTTCTTGAATTCAGTATTTAAAATTTTGTTAAATTAAAAAGTCTTACAAAATTACTTTGTAATAAACATTACAACTATATATTTTTTTGCTGTTTTGTTTTTGAATTGCGTTTTTGGCCAGTGCATCCAAAATATTCGGTTTTGGCATCAGAATCTTCATTTCAATGCATCCCTACTTCAAATTAAAATAACAAATAATAATAAATAAGTCAATCAATATATTATAATGAATGTATAGTTTACATGTGAAAATTAATGCCACAAATTAGTGGCAAATCCTGTATGTCATCAGTTTGCAAAAGGACTTCAACTACAGTAGCCCGGTCATGAAAGGATATTCTTGCTGTACTTCCTGGATATCAAACATGTTGGGCTCTGAGAGAGAGACGCGTTCAGTAATTGGTCTATGCCATAAAATAAGATTTAAAGTCTGTGAAGGGCTTTCTGGGGATTAAAAGCAAGAGAAGGGAATGTGAAGGGTCCTGAGTGCGTGTATATTATTCTGGGAGTGTTTACTGTTTGGGGAATCTATATATAATTTGTTAGGGATCCTTTCAGGCAAGGTTAAACAGGTTGAAGCTTAAAATGATGTAAATTTATCTGTCTTTTGTGGTTGTCATCCTTTCATGTGACCATCAGCTCTTAAAGATAATATCATCCCTCACCGTGACCCATTTGAAGTGGAAAGGGCCCATTTTTTCCTCTAAAAGCGAGCCACACTGGAAATAAATCTCTCCGTTTTAATGTTTCTCCTCTGTGCAGCATTTTTCACACCAGCCATTTGTGATCCAGCGGGAGCCATGTTGGCTCAAATGATCCATCCACGGGGAGCCATAGTGGCTCTGGAAACCTCCGCTGGGAACCATCTGGGCCTGGCTGTTCGAGGCTTCGCCTGCCCTTTCTGTGTTAGTGTGTTTTCCTGTTTCTGTGTGGGTGAGCGTCTATGTGGTGGTGAGATGTTCCGTGTGGGCACCCAGAAAAACACGTGGTCCTGACTTGCCCAGACATCCACCTACAGTCTGTCGCACACCCAGTTTCACTCCAGGGTCCATTATAGAGTTTGTGTGAGGGGATGAAATAAGTGTTTTTCACATGTTCACACTAAAGTACATATTTTTAGCAAATAGCTGCTTGAATGTCCATCTCGACTGTTGTATAATACACCAAAATTACTGCTCGTCACATCTATCTCCTATGTGCGGCAGCAGGACTCTTTTAGCTCATGTTTGGAGGTGTGATTTTTTTGTCATATGTAACAAATAGTTGTTTTTTTATTAGCTAATAGCCATATTCCTCGTAACCAACTGCACATGGTTGCGCTTGCTAAGAGTACATAAGTGGGGTTTAGTATCCCTTGCTAAATATGACAAACCTCACACTAACCATCCAATCTTTCGCCATGGATGACTCCAGCATTACTTTACGAGGATAAATTAGTAGTGCAAACATGGTAATATACTGCAATAGATGAGCGAAGGCTTGAGCCATCAGTAGAAGCATTTGGGTATTGTCTGTGATATATTTGACATGTGTGTGGAAAGCTTTTCTGCTGCTTCTTAATCAAACTGATGCATTTTTCTCTATTTATCCATGTTGTCTTTGTGTATGAGTCATGGTGCTGTGCCAGGAAAGAATACCGCAAAGAAATTAATCTTTGAGTTTTGGGGTCATTGAGATTAAACTCATGTAATTGTATATTGCTTTATTAAGGCTTACATGAAACGTTTGGCGTTTTCTCTGAAATGCAGGCGAGTGCATTGAGTTTGACCTTGTATTTGGATAAGCAGGAGATTTTAAATCTATTTGCCAAGATAAAGTCCATATGCTTTTCTCTCTAACTCAATCTCTCTCCCTCGCAAACCTTAAGCCTCAGAAGCAGAATTGCAACATTTGTATACAGTAAATGCTATTAAATATTGCCTAATTTTAATTAAAATGAGTTGTAAAACTTGTAAAGGTCAAAAAAAAGGAACCAGCTAAGTGACACAAAATGTTATACTTCGGGAACAAATTTATTTATTGTAATTAGGGTTGGGCGATTCACTGGTAGACACAATTAACTGGTAGAAAATTGTCAGTTGCCAGTAAATATTTTGGACTATTGTCTCGGTCACGGTTTTCTTGCTCACATGACATTTCTGTACTACGTGGTCATGAAAACTTCATTGGTCGTGAATCGTTTGCATATGTTTTTAAGCATTACGGTTTAAAAGGCAATTTTTAAGTTGTTGAAGCACAATTAGCAACGAAAGAGAACTCATTTCGCTAATGCACTATATGTCTGGGAGACGGTGTCTGAGCGCTGTCAAAGAGATGTGCACATGTGAAGACTGTGCTCATAGAACGTGGAGGTATTGAGTTATTTTTGGCTTTATGGGCCTTGAACAATTAAATACACACATTTGTATGTCAAAATACCTGTCTTTTTCAAGAATCCTCCTAAACAGTAATTTAGGTCTAAGTGAAGAAAAAGAAAACACGTGTAACAGAATATTGGAAGCTCTTAAATTAACAGCAGTCTAATATCCCTTCTGTCTGTCATTCGTTTGAATTAAACAACAGAAGAAAGAAAATCTCTTACGGCTGTTGACTAAATCACTTTCGTAACTAATAAGATAGATAGATAGATATATATATATATATATATATATATATATATATATATATATATATATACATATATATATATATATATATATATATATATATATATACATATATATATATATATATATATATATATATATATATATATATATATACGTATATATATATACGTATATATATATACGTATATATATATATATACGTATATACATATACATATATATATATACACATATATATACACATATATATATATATACATATATATATATATATATATATATATATATATATACATATATATATATATATATATATATATATATATATATATATATATATATATATATATATATATATACTTATATATATATAAGCTATATAAGCTATTCTATAACAGTGAAGAATATGCTGTGTTTTTCTACATATGATTAATTTATAATGTAATTAGCTTTTTTATATGTGTATATATATATATATATATATATATATATATATATATATATATATATATATATATATATATATATATATATATATATATAAAACCATAGTCATATTACTGTGAAATAAAATTACTTGTATCGTGGTATATGATTTTGGTCACATTGCCTACCCTTAATTGTTATATTGTATTATAGCAAGTGTTTGACAAGTTTAGTTGTTGTAAAATGCTTACATTCCCTGAAGTTATCAATGGCTTTGTAAAAAAAAATACACCATGAGTATCAATGCTTGCGTATCTAAGCATTGTCAGGTAGAAAGTCTTATAATGCTATGTGTGGCGTGTTGAGTGGCAAGAGATGAATTAGATGCTGGTGGACAGGTGAACAGATGCAGTAAAGACAGTTGTGGATTATCCTGCAGCGTCTGCTGCCAAATCATGTCTAAAACCCCCTTGTCTGACATTGAGGAAGACACCGCTCCCATCTAAAGACTTGATTATATAACGCCAGGAGGCTAACAGAGTGCCGTTCAGTATCCGAGACACAAACCATATATAAAATTTATTGTCTGAAATGGGAGGGAAAGCATCTATAGTACAGATATGTAGTCAAAACCACCCACTGTTAAAAACACTTAGCATGTTAGCAAAGTTAAAACCATCTTGAGCAATACCCTGGCAGCCACCCACGACAAAATAGTGGCATTTAATTAAACTAAATTTTGGTTTTACATCAGATCATTACTAATAAAAACCTGTTTAGTAGACTGGTTTACTTTAACTCTGCTCTGTGTTCCAACAGCAAAGTACATGGGGAACATAAAGCTAGTTGTGCGAGACTTAATACATTTAGGCCTATGGCTAAGGCCAACCCAGATTACCAGAACATTCTGAGCCTGAACCCGGCCTGAGCCATTACCTTTTGCATGTAGAGCATTAGTTTGCCGCCAAGCAGGGCCAGAGTGGGAGGGTAGTTGTTTGTCCCCATAATGTGAGGTTGGTTGTCATTCTTGTGTTTAATCAAAGTGCCGATTATGCCCTCATTAAAAAGCTTTTACTCTCCCTGCGTATGCAGCCTCTGCCTCCAAAGTAATTCCCAGCAGATTTCCCAAGGGGCTTCCTGGCTGAACAACCGCACTCTTAATCGTTTGACTCTTGGAGTGTCTTTTCACGACACCTGCCTGTTTTTTCTCACCAACCAATTTCACCTGCACATTGTGGAGGTTGCTTTGCCGATGGATCGTAATAGTTGAGAGAGATGATTTGATGGAGCAAGTTCTAAGTGGTGCTTGCTAAGGCAGTCTGTAACTTTTAGTATTCAAATTTGGTGCATCATGTCGCCCTAACATTTTGTGCTACAGTCATGAAGGATACTTCAATTTGTGATGCTTGATGAGATTTATGCTACTGGATCGAATGATAAAATGGTGAAAAAATCCCATAGGCTTACACTGAAGAATCTGAGCCATATCTAGGGATCAGGATATCAAAGAGACATAGTCACTTACTCCTAGCAATGCTTGGAAACCACTCAAAATACAATAGCAATGGCATTTTAAATATCTTATGAATATCTTGAATATCTGAATATCTTAGCAGCTGCATTGCAACTCCTCGGCAACCCCTTACAAGACCCTAGCATAATTCCTTTAGAAAATGTACAAATCTAGTTTCTTAAACATTTTAGTTCCCTATAATCATCATAAGACATTGTCATTAGGTTGCATTGATTAGAACTTTTAGATTTTCTGTTTTGCAAAGACTTCTCTAAAACCTTGATGCGTCATACAGTTTGTAATTTTCCTTCTCTGTTTTGGGTGTTAAGAAGCAGTTAGAGAATTCATCCTTGCATATTTTTCTTTAGTAATTGGTTAATGTGTAAAGTGACTCACTGTTTTCCCCCCTTCTTTTCTTTCTCTGTCATCCTGTCTTTCTTTGAAATGCACTCTTTTTGTCCTTGCCTGCCATCTTTGATCACTGGCCAATAAACAGCCTCAGAGCTTGGAGACAAATGTAATATATTAGTGCGTGTTCCCTGGTGTCACCACTTTAATTGAGAATGTCAGGCTAAAGTTAGCGCCAGGGTGAATCTTGACCTCACGTTTAATTGTGCGAGAAAGACGTGCCTAGCAGTGATTTCAGTGACAGGAAGTGTGTGTGTGCTTGAGTGTATGAGATGAGTGGGGGTATGCTGAAGGCCCCCTAAGTTGCTTTAAGATCGAGCCGTCTGGACGATCAATAGATAGCTCTGTCTCCTCCAGTGATCTGTCTATTTAAGACAAAGTCTCTTTCTTTGCAGCAATAGTAATGGAATCTCAGCTAATCCTAAATACAGTACATTAACTCACACTTTTGCCTCGTCTCTCTCTTTTCCTCCTAGGTGGAAGTGGAGGTGGAGAGCATGGATAAAGCAGGAAACTTTATTGGCTGGCTTCACATTGAGGGTGTGAATTTGTCCGTCGCTCTGGTGGAGAACGCCCTGTCCAAGGTCCACTTTACTGCAGAGAGAAGCTCCTACTACAAGTCTCTCTTGTCTGTGGAGGAAACCGCCAGACAGAGAAAAGAGAAGGTGAGTTTTGTTGGAATCCAGCATGCCTCATACAGACTCAGGCTCTGTTCCAAAACCACCTAGGCAGCATTTTAAAGCATCATTGGCACTCTGCTAGCACAAATCCTGGGCTAACACAGTATACAGCAGTTATCTTTTAAGATACCTCCCTTTGTCAGAAATCTAAGGCAGCAACAAAACACTTTTATGCTAAGCCAGTTCACACAGCGGTCATTTTGGCAACACTCCAGTCAGATATTTTTATTCATAAGATACTGAAAAATGTTGATAATGTTCAGTCTAATTAAAAATGCACTATTTTACACAATATTTGTTGCCCTGTGGTGGTTTTTATACACACTTTCAACATCAGATCCCATTGGAATCAATTGTATAATCTATTTATGTCGCACACTGGGTTCCTGCCCTTGTGGAATGTTTCAAATCAGTCCCTTGCAAGTTTACAGTTAATTTAGGATGATGCCTTTTAAGGGTATCATCTTGTATAAACACTAGAAAGCTTGGCCGCCCACTAGGTTTTGGAACAGAGCTTCAGTCTTCTCTGTCACGATCAGAAATTCATATGTATCTGACAAGCAAAGAGATTCATTACTCATTATTCCAGATATCTTCCATCCCCACTCTGGTAATAAATATTATCTCTCTTCTGCCCAGCATGCTTTGAACTTATAGTATTGAGGCCAGAGCCTGTCATCCAGTGTATATGTGGACAAAGAGAATACACATATCTGTTGTCATGTTGCATTAGTTCAGGCAGAACAAATGGACACCGGACCTCCAAAAACAGTAGGAGCTGGACAAACAGCACAGGAATGAGTGTGTAGCTCAGGGGGTGCCACAGGGCTATGTCTTTGGCACTATCAGTTTGTTCTCTTCTCCCCACTAAGCTGTGATTGATGAAACCCTTTTTGTCCCTGATCTCAATCGCTCTCTTCATTTTCATTATGGCCGAAACAGCCCACGGAAGGCAACAGCCCTGGTGGACAAACAACACTCCTGCCAGCTGTTTCTTCTGTCCTCTATCCCTCATTTGGCGAGAGAGAGAACGGCCCCGTGCTGATAGCAATATGATCTACTGCCCAAGCCGGCTAAGAGCGTGTTTCTGTCTTCCTTGTCAAATCCATCATTTTTTTCATCTCTCTCTCTCTCTCATCTCAATCTCTCGCCTCTACAAAATATCGCACAAAGTTCCAAAACATATAGCCACATCTTTCTTTCAAAGGCAGTGCTATCAGATTCCAGCTCCTGTGAAAATAGCAACCAATCTGAAATGTGCATCCATAGATCTTCCCTTCTGATTGAACTTATACCTGGCTTAAGTCAATCTTGCTTGTATACGCTCCTTTAGATATGCGCACAGACACTCGTATATGCACACTCACTTGCACACCCCTCTGCCTCAGTGTCACCTCGCTGTAAACAAAACATGGCATGTTTTGCACTGACACCTTGAGGAAAGCACAGTTTGACCCTTATTTCCTGTGCTGTCACTTTCCCAGTGGGTTGGATTGACTCACTGATTCACCGGCAGTAAATCAAAGACGACAAGTTTGGTTTGTCCACCAGTCTCCTGCTCTCTGGCCCCTTGGCTGTCTGGGGGGTGCCACCAGCACATGGCCACCCTGATGTGAATGTGTTAGAGGAGAGAAAACAGTCAACCCCCATGAATTGGACAGCTGCATTGTTCTTAAAGATTGTAGATACTTGTTGTCAGGTTTGTCCCAATCCATGCTTGAATTTCCCAGGCCACCCTGGATAATGGAAATAATTAACCCTTCGGGACAAGTGGAAGATGGAAAGAAGTGCTGAGATCAACCTTTCTTTTCTCTTGATGGCCTCTGTTTTTGCCACTGCCAGGTTTTTTTTTTGTTTGTTTTTTTGCATTGAGAAGTTTTTATTTTACTCTGTTTGTTCTCTTGTTGGTGGATGGGTAAGTGCTTGATGTTTGCTGACCATAATTAAATGCACTAGGTCAAGTTTACATTAACATTTTCATTCAAGTATCTTTTTTTCAGTGTTCTTTTATAATCAAAGAAATAAAAAAGATCCATTAGTTTATAATAGTGGTCCAGTAGCTATAAAACGGAGTTAGAGAACCAAAGGTCACCGTGCATGACTAGCTCTTGATCTCTTCCCACTACTAATTCATTGTTGATAAGCATAGACATCTTGGTAAATCTTCAGACAAAACAAAGTCTTGCATTGTATTTGTGTTAAACCATGAACATAAACTATTCCTTGAATCCCTGCACACTATTTTTGCACACTTTCTATTTAATGCTGTTTGCCTATAGATTGAGGGAATCCCTTTAGAAGTTCCTCTCAATATCATGTGCCGTCAGCACCAACACTGCTCTGAAATATAAACAGTTTGCTGCATGGAGATGTTGGAACACTTCTGGTTGCTGGGAAACAGTAATGGTTGCTGATTAGTGAGCAGTTTATGACCCAGTGTGCACCGAGCCAACCCACATTCTCGCATCTCGCAACACACGCTATTAAAAGAGCCTTCTTTTAATTGCAACACTAATTATGAGGCGGCAAATCTGAAGAGAAGTCCACTTTCTGTTGAGAAACAAGGCCTTCTATCATTTCTTATCTAAGTTTGGTCTACTTCACCAAGGCTCTGGTGGATCACCCCATGATTCTGGAAAACTGGGACAAACCAACCACTGATTACTATCCTCCCTTAGATCATAATCCTCATCATTGTTCAGAACATCACTGAGCTTGTCCGCCTTTCCCCCTCGCCGCTCCCACGGTCACTCGTTTGTCATCTTGTTCCTGCCTTTTCTGGTGTTATTGGGGCATAATTCTGTCACCAGGGGGTTGATTTCGGCTCTAATAGCCTCCCCAGGCTCTTGTGTGCTTTACAACACTCGTGACAGGGTTCCGCAGGGGTTGAGAAGGGCAGCCGTCTGCTTGTGACATTTAAGCTCAATGATTTTATGTGGTGGGTGAATGCAGCCCAAGCCACGTGTCATCCACATCTGTCTGACAGAGGAGGTCGAGTAAACCTGGGGAAAGGATGAGAATGTGTAAATCCTTTTTATACTATTAAAGGGTTAGTTCACCCAAAATTTTTATTCTGTCATTAATGACTCACCTTCATGTCGTTCCAAACTTGTAAGACCTTTGGCAGAAACCTCTCAAATGTAATTTAAAAAAAAACTTAATTTTATTTAAGATTTAAGATGAACGAAGGTCTTGCGGGTTTGGAATGACATGAGGTTGAGTAAATAATGACTGATTAATAATTTTCATTTTTGGTTGAGCTAACCATTTAAGAGACCTCCAAAACAATCAGGCTCTGGTAGAACGTAAATGTGTCTCGCACAAATTGATTTAGGCGGAATGCAACGACTTTAAAAAGAGCATCACAGAAGAGAAATGCTAACCTGACAAATTGCAGCCCACTCAAATGTCTGCAACGGTTTCTAAAAGAATATTTCTATTACTTTTGATTTCATTTAGCTGAATCCCTCCTGTTGTGAAGGAATATTGTTCAAGGACTTCATCAGTGGACAGCTATGTCCAATTTCAGAGGAACGTCTAAGTGCTAGTTTACTAGCGAGAAGCGGAACCACGGTGTAATTTTCTTTTGAGACACTTGAGTGCCACAGACAATCAAAATATACAAATGAAACCCAAAGGTGCCTAGAAATATTTAACAAGTTGCAGTTGTTTTTTTTGTTTTTTTTTTTGCTGTTGTATTTCTCAGAGTTAGCGAGAAATCCATTGTGCTTCAGTGCAAGCTTCTGTGAGTTGGCACTTTTTTACCTCTGGCTAATCTGGAGCGAATAGAGCTGGAGGCTCAGGTCAGTCTAATGGAACCCGAGTTTTCAGACTTGCGTTACTCCATTAATATTTAACATGGAGATGAAAGCACAGTGCTCGCTATCATTCTTTAAGAGTTATATTTTGTTCATGTTGAACAATGCATTTTAATTAAAGGCCCACTTTTAATTTCCTCTGATGGAAGTGATTTCGTCCTGAAAACTGACTTTCCTGAGCACACGAATATATCATTTTTTTTCTTCTGTTATTAACAACAAAGTGGCCTAAATGAAGTTTTAACGCTTTTTATATCATGCTCTCTTTTTTCAGCTACAGAAACAGTGAACCAGTGGCTGTTTCCATGGCAATATTATAAAACGTGACAAGATAATTACATACATGCCACGGATGAGGTTATCTAAATGCTTGAGAAAGCAAATGCTATTCTAGAGTTTTCAGGTGTTGGGTTCGCAGTTTTAAATCTGATGGCATTTCTCAGATTTTGTTCATTTTGATGTACTTTATCAGAGGTGATTTCCTTACTTTGCATACATGTAAAAGTTTTATGTTGTTGTTTTTTTTCTTTAATTAATAACATGCACTGATCAATCATTCACAATAAGACTAGGACAGATGTATTTATCAAGTAAATGGGGTCTTGACTTAAGCCAGGTTATATAGAGTGGCATCTCTCCTTCTCTTTCCCTCTCTTTTGACATGCCTGTGCCTTCAGTTGCTGTAAATGGCATTGTGTAGAAAGAGCTGTGTAGAAGTGGCACTAAAAGGGAAGTGTGTGATTATTTATGCATTTCCATTCTGTTCCACACTCCTCTCACCACTGTCATCGTTGCCTTCTAATTTAACAAATGGAGGGCAGGCTGTGTCAGACAGGAACAACCAGAGCACTGTGGTGAATCACAGTAAGAGTTATCCAATTAGACACAGCAACTCTCCCCGGAGGCTTGCGCTAAGGCCTGCTCAGCCACAACAGGGACTTGGCCGGCTAAAGAGAGACAACAAACATGGCAGGACTGATGTCTCTGATGTAAAACATTGGCTGAAAGCACATCAGCATGCGTGCGCAGACTCCTGAACCAATCAAATTTGAGAGGGATTGTCTGAAATATTCATGTGAGTTTCAAGCTGCACATTAATTATGGAGTTATTTAACAGTGCCTGTTTTTTTTAAATATTATTATCATTTTGTATTTTTATTTTTCTATTAAATTACTGTTTGTTTTAGTGGCAGTTGTCCTAATTAGGGATAAATATAAGCTTTGCATATACACACATTCACATATTTTATTTTATATATAATATAAAATGTGAATGTGTATATGCAAAACTTATATTCATGTACAGTTTATTTTCTTTGTTTCTGCTGTAAGGGAAACAGGTCAATTTAGCTCAAAGGGAATCATTTAAGATTTTAAAGGGAATTTGAACAGAATCACTGTTTCACGGCTGGTCACGGAGACGCCCTGCGGTTCAGTGAACGAGCCGTTTAACACCAAATCTGCGCTGGATACTAATATCCAAACTATAGTGAAACACTATCAATTAGCACAGTAACAAGATCGGCAGTTTAAGACATTAACTTGTAAGCACAAAACACAAGATACTTCTCTTTTCAATATGAATAAGGCTTTATTAGATAAATCTAAGACATATAAACTAATCTAACACATAAACGCACGCACACACACATTCACACAAGTTGCAGGAAGATCGAAAGTTAGGGAAAGATGAGTTTAAGAGAATGGAAATATGGAATCCCAAGTTTACAGCAATACGTTAAATTGCATAGACATGAACAACCATCAATCACGTAATTAGCCCTTGCATTGAGTTCTTCAATGTGACTAAAATTATATTAGCTACACCAGCACAACAAATATCTGGGGATACGTTGCCTTAGTTTCCTGTGAAAGGGACTCCCGTTGAAAGGGGTATCCCGGTGTCGCTGATTGGCTGGAAGTTCAGTTGGCTGAAGTGACGTCTTGGGGAGCCCGTGCTTGGGCGTTGGCTGAAGCTGGAGTTGTGTGGCTGGTCGGAGTTCAAACGCGCAGACGAGGTCGACGTTACAAAACTTAACTCAGAACACGAAACTCTCAAACGGAAAAGAAAAGAAATAAAGTTTGACGAGACTAGGTTGTGTTCCTTCTCATTGTGGCATAAGTAGCAGCAGGCAGGCACGCTGGAACCGCGCTCGAAGAACCATGATGACTAACCACATGGCTAGATGCTACAAGCTAAAGCTAGGTAGCAAAGCTACAAGCTAAGAGCAGGCATGACTGATAGCACGAGCAAGGCTGGAACTAAAAACCGACATGGCTAATAGCAGCAGCTAGACTAGAACTAAAAAGCAAGATTTAATCGTGTCCAAAGTTTTTAAACTTCCTTGTTGGCCACCCCTCAAATGTTGCCTTGACCAATCAGATATGGTCCTGGGGTCTGGGGTATCATAAATCATTGTTTATCTTACCAAGCATGTGGTTCTTGCCTCACAGGGTCTAATTTTGGACATGATTCCTATAACATGATTATGATATATTTTACAAATAAATGATTGTCAGGACAATATCAAGCAAGAAAATGCGATTATTTGAATACTAGACATGACTAGGTATCCTATAGTTATCAAAAGACATACACAATAAGTGATTATACATGATAGTCAAATGTGTGGGTTACACGTAAATGAATATGGAGTTAAGCAATGGAATGATTCATTCATAAGTCTTTTTTGAGTTCATTCTGGTCCATATATAATGTATAAAAAGCGTTTCTTTGCCATTCTCTGGCAAAGGACTTTTCTGTGAAGACAAAGGTTTAAAGCCCTTCCCCCTTAGGAATTTCAGTCTGGTTTCACTGGCTGGGGGGGGAAGTCAATGCAAGTATTTAACTTGATCTCCTGGGTTTACATGTGATGTCCAGCGTTGCATTCCAATCACGAACAATAAATTTGACAATCTCTTCTTCGAATTAAAATTGTCAATAATTGTTCTATTGGTGTTAATGTTGAAAGCTATTGTGTGAACAAGTTGGTTGGTTGGTTATCTTGCTTGGTTCTTGTGCCACTAGAACTGATTTATGACTTCCTGAGGAATTCAGCTCATGTTTCAATGCACACAGCTCTGATAGACTCTTTGATTTGTCTGATTTGACTCATTTCTGCTACACTGCTTTAACAATAACAATTAGAATACAGTGAAAACACAAAAATTGATGTTAATATATATTTTTTTCTTTTTTAATTACATTTATATGTGGATTAAGACCAAATATTAATATTTCGTTACTGTTGTAAAGGGTTCAACAGATTTTTTTGGCTTTCTTTTTTTTTGGTCACTTTTGGTCACTATTAAACTAAAGCACAATTTTAGATGTATTTATTTTTATTAAGTGTTTTTTAGCAGTATAGTTACTGCAGTCAGTTATCATTTATCAATCCCACAGTTGATTCCCTGGCGTGAGTGTTATTGTATCATAATTTAATGTACATTTTAAGAATTCATTGCATTAAGTCTTGCTACTCTCTTTCAATTGAGGTTTCCTCCGTGGCAAAGTTTACTCAAATGCTCTCCATGCCAAATCAGAACAAAAAGCCTTGCAGCATGAATCTTGAACAAACAAGAAAAAGCTCTTTGCACTCTCATGGCATCTGTGTGGTTCCTTTTCCTCATCTTCAATTCATGAGCGATTGCGGTCTTCCTTGCTGCATAGGAATGAGAGAGCCTCCCCTGGCATAAGCAGCGATAGCGCCAAGAGTTCGTTCAGGTCACCTCTGTGTTACAGATGAGCGTAATCCATCTACAAACCTCTATCTGTATTCGCTCTCTTTCTGAACCTCCCCCATGCTTAACATGGATGTTTTAGCATGGAGTATTTTCTGTTTTTTTTTTTTTTAAACCCACGCACACAAGAAGTTTTGTTGTGCTAAAAAGTTTGGCAGAACTGTTTGGACTGTGTTCCTGCAAATGTGATAAAAAAAGATCTCTCCAACGGTTTCCATCGCAAAACAAAAGTTTAATTGAGTATTTATGCACCCAAGTGTTCTTGGCTGGCAGGAAAGCAAATTGGGTTTTTCTGTGTCAACAGATCCTACAAAAAAAAGTAATTAATTCTCCTCACACTTTTAGTAAGGAAGCTAATTAACGTTGTGGTGACACTTAGCTATGGCTTCATATATATTAGCAATAACACTATCCTTGCCAGCCCGTATGTCTTAGTTTTTGCTCAAATATTTGTTCCAGACTGACTGTGATATAGTTGAGTGCTTTTATTCTGTCAATACTCTCCTTGTCTGACCCATGCATGTACAAGAATAATGACACACAAGTCCCAACCAGCCCCTGCGCTAACATTGCCAGTGTTTAGCCTGGATAGTAGTAATAAAAAAATAAAATCTGGAGTTTGTCGTGGCTTGGCAAAGTAAATTATGTATTTCACACAAGGTACTTTTGATCATGCAATCATCTTGTTAAAATATTATTATGACACTTATACAGACAAGCTACAATTTGGTTAAAATATGGACTACATGTACTTCTACAGCATTTGTTAATCTAGATTGGTTACTAGAACTTTTTGACATTTTCAGGTTTTATAAATCAAGTTTATAAATCAAGTTAATATTACTAAATGCTGTAATAAAAGTCGTAACACTTTAGTTTAGGAATCAGTTCTTGCTATTAACTAGCTGCTTATTAGCATGCATGTTACTAGCATACTGGATCTTTATTAGTACTTACAGTATAAAGCACTTATGCTTTATTCTACTTGACCATATTTTAGATATTTTAATGTCAATACATAAAGTTAATAACTACCTTACTGTTAATAAGCAGCAAATTAGGAGTTTGAGGCAACAGTCATAGTTAATAGTTAGCGAGAATTGGTCCCTAAAATAAAGTGCGGCCAAGAGAGTTTACTGTTCGTCCATGATAACTAATGAATTAAAATAGTTAGTTAGTAATACATTAATGTCAGAGCTTTGTCAGAGGCTGATTTTAATTGGTTGTAGAGATTTTTTTTACTGCATTAAAATCTGCAGTTTCCAAAATGTGTTTTATATGTTGTTCCTTTGCACCCACTAGAAAAAAGTGCTAAATTCTATGGAGAAATGTGTCCTAAAGAAAAGCTGTGCCTCCTGGAAAATTCATCGGTATGTTTTGATGAATGTTCACCAGTACTGGTTTTGCTTTGGGTTGGAATATGTAGTGTGTGTGTGTGTGTGTGTGTTGACATTAGGTGTTCTGCTCTTGCTTACCTCAGTAGAGGGCAAGAAAAAGATCATCTCTCTTGTCACACAAGGGGGAAAAGCTGAGAAGGGCTATTCCATACATCTCATGGATTATGCAAGATGCACATTTCTGCATAGAAAACGAGCTTGGGTCATCTACTCCTAACAACACACTTCACGTACACACTACAACATAAGCAATATTTAACAGCCCTGAAGGCAAGCCAGGGCTCTTTCTAACCACACACACACACACACACACGTTTTCCACAAATCTTCAGGTGCAGTTTCAGCAGTCTGTCACATTTATTCACAACTCGTCTCAGCAGACCTTTATTTTTCTATCAAGATGCTAATTTATGATGTTTTAATAATGAGCTAATGATATTTTCTCTCTTGTTACCATAAATTTAAGGCATTTTATTATTCCTATTTAAGTTTTCCTTACTTGGTCCCCATTTTGTAAGTACAACTTGACCCACAAAGACATTTACTCACACATTTCCCCTTGTACTCACTCATACTCAGGCATGCAAGCGTGAGGAACTTTGAACATTAACGTCAATGCCAGCTTGAAGGAGAGCCAGAGAGTGCATACATGGGCAGACAGGATGTAGTGACAGACAGGCCGTGTAAATACTCAGTCTGCACAGAAACAAAAATCCATCCACTTCCAGACAGGATTGTCAGGCATCTGCATACATACAAGAAGACATCTAGCTCACGCTGCACTTCTCATGCACACATACAGATGTGTGCAAACCCGAGATGTCACCCTGACTGTGTGTCCTTGGCCGCCCTTCCACTCGTTTACGGGATATCCCTCTAGGCTCTTGACGGACACTCTTTTAGGCAGGTTTGTGGTTCACCCGTGCAGAAAGAAAGCCATAACACTTCCACTAGTTCCATTCTCATGGGGGAAGCACTGTGTATGCGTGTTTGTCTGCTCAGACTGTAATTAGATATGACATTGTGAATTGCATTTCTGCAGATGAACACATGCTTGGATACGCAGTAGAGAACACAAATGATTGTGTTTGCAGTTGTTGCAGATACGGTTTGTGCGCTTGAGGATTTTTTTTAGGATTGCCTATGCATTTGAGGTTGAAGGACAGTTGCCCTGCAGTTGCACAGAGACATCTGCCCCCCGAGGGAGACTGCAGACCAAGAACGGACATTTTTCTGCTTGAGTTGATGGCAGTAGTGTTTTCTGTTCTTGGTTCTGCAATGTCAGAAGCCTTTGAAGTGAAGAGATCTGCTTGCAGTTTGGCAAATCTGTGTCCAAAACACTGGAAGTCCAAGGATAAGCTGATGTTAAATCATAATAGGCCATATTTTGCTAATAAGCATTCCTGGCCTTACTGTGCACGAATCATTAATTTACACAGTTTAAAAAATTACTACAAATAATTGACAATGCTCTATATATTTTACAATATTCAAAGTATGGCACAAAATGTGTTTAAAGTACAAATATGCCGTCTTATACACTCAATCATTCAATTCAGAGGATGGACCGATGGGCAGATAGATGCCAGGGTGGATGGGATGTTGATGATTGGCTAAATAAGATACATTGATGGATGGACGAGTTGATGTATGTAGGTGGATTTATAGAGAGAAAAATAGGTCAGGTCAGATTCCTGATTTCTTCCTGTGATTTTTTTTTTTTTTTTTTTTTTTTTTTTTTTTTGAGTTATTCTTCCAGAAGTTTCTAAATATATTATAAACATAAAGGGCTTCTTTTTATTTGCACTCCTAGTGACAGTATATTCTAATATTGTAGTGAATCGAGTCCCTCTGTCTCTGCAGCCTGGGGATATGACAGTAAAGGAACACATAAACTGTCTACTTGTCCTTTAAATTCAGCAGTGTTTAGATCTAAAAGTCACTTGCTTGGAGATCCACACACTTTGTGTGTGTGTGCATCTGTGCGTTGAATATTGCATTTCTACTCCTTGCAAGTGGAGTTATACATACACACACAAGCATGGCATTTCCCTCTAGACTGCTGACATTCACTCATTTTTGGGAGTACAAACCCTCCACCGCCAAAACGTTTAGTAGCCTCAACTCGGCTGTCGCTTCAGGTGTCCGCTCTAATCGCCTGACAGTAATTAAAAAGTGTGGACCTTCTCTTGTGCGCGCCCACTAACATTTCCGGAGAGCAGACGTTCATGATTGTGTCTTTAATGCATTTTTGGCAGTGGGCGGTCCCTTCATTCCTGACCAATAAATGCAGAATATTTTTATCTTGCTGGCAGAGTTTGCTGCCATCCTTTTTGTTTAAGAATCATCGTGTCATTCCAACCCTTCTCACAGCCAGTCCATAACCAGACTCCAGCAGCATTACAGCTGCTTTTTACGGAGGAGTATTTTATGTGATAACTTCCCTGAATCCGTTTAAGCTCGTTGACAGCTTTCTTCTAAACCGAGACACATTTTCAGAGGCTTTTTGTCTTATTTGGTTCAAGTGTATTGAGTTTCTCACAACGACATCGTCCAGAAATGCGTCTTGGAGCCTCCTGGGCCTAAAACCCATCATTATGCAGCATGATAAGACCACCTCAGAGAACCCAGGCTTTCAGCAAATGATGTTCTCTCACTCTTTCCACCTGCGTTTCTTTCTTTCTCAGGTCATTGTGGCTCTTTCTCTGTCATGCACACACATACTCCTGAGAGAGCACAGTAGACAGGTTTAAGCCAGCAGTTCTAGGCTTGGGGATTCAGCTAACGGCTCATCAATTTTCTTTATTACCTGCTCTGGAAAAAAAAAAAATGAAACGTCCTCAGTGCAGGGAGAGGCTATTCTTAGATCTGGTGCCAATTCCCCTCCTAAATGCAGCCACTCACTCTTCCTCCTGTTTTTACGCTCTCGTTCCCCACTTTTTCTCCTTGCAAAGCTGCTCTTCTGTTCATTCGGATTGCTGATTTATTTGCCTTTGCGACCTTGGGGGCATCAATTGCCATCACAGTCTGCATGTGGTAATGGGTTTGTAATGGGTGAATTTTTACAGAAATGTTCTGGGTTCAATACAAGTTAAGTGCTGTCAACAGCATCTTTATGACATGCTGTCAATTTACCATGGAAAATAATTTCACATTGTCCAGAACAGTAAAAGTTAGATGGAAGGATATACAGTATATAGATTTTTGTTAGATTTTACAAACTGAGGGGCAAGTCATTATTAATTAACAGTATGCTGTCCGTAGAGCCTAGCTTGAATCTAAAAGATTCTTTTAATACAATTTTCTTGCTTTTTCTCCCCATCTTGTTGTCATTTCATATGTATTTGACATGATTCCCTCAAGGCTTCAGTGTAATCTGTCATTGAATGCGGGCAAGTGTAGCAGTTGTATTTGTGTGTGTTCGCACACTTGTTCGCCCAGGTGCTTTCATGCGTGTGAGTTTCTGTTCGTTCTTTGACATCCCATCGCCTGAAGAGTTGTAGCGGGCCGTTACGTTAAGACCCCTCAGCATCAATCACACACAGCTCCCCTCCATTGTCCCAGACCATCAGTCTCTCATGACGACCCCTCCTGACCCCCGTGGACCCATGGGTTTAACATCCAGACATAAATCTGACTGTGCTGGACTGTGCACAGAGCCATTTTGGGTTGCGGTTACAGAACGCCACAGGCTCGTTGACAGAAAGATCCATTTCTTCAACAGGGAAGCAAGTGGGCTCTTTTTCATGTGCTGTCAGTGTTTGTTGGGCCAGAGAGTGAAAGGAAGTGGCTCAGAGCCTGTCGGCTTCTGCGATTCTATTAAACATGGCAGCACATGGCCAGGACTACAGTGCACGCTCGCACAGGAAACTCAATCAAGAATCAATCAAATTGAATCTGACTCCAATTGCAGTGTCAGATTAACCTGACTACTTCCTGTTTAGAGTAAATCAGAGTCGGAGTGAAGGGTCACAATTTGAATGTCTTAAACGGATAGTTCACCCAAAACTGAAAATACTGTCATGATTCAATCACCCTTAAGCTGTTTCACAACCATGTTATTGGCTTCCATGGAACACAACAAAATTAAACATTGAAGGTGGAACTCTTTTCCATTATACGAATGGTTCAACAAGGACACAAAATGTCATATAGCTTTGTTCAATTCAGTCAATTCAATTCAAGTTTATTTGTATAGCGCTTTTTACAATACAAATAGTTACGAAGCAACTTTACAGAAAATTGTTTCTACAATATTTAGTAGTAGCTTATGGTGGTGACTGTCAGTTTGTGCACGTATGACAGGATTTTTAGAAAAAACTGTCAGTTTGTAAATCCTAGTTACATCCCGTGGCAAAACATAGAGACATCATTAGCATAGCTGCTGATCCAACAAAGTAAAATTAGTTTTGTTGTGTGAGTTTAAGTTTTGATATCCTCCTTGGTATGTTCATGCAGTGTCCCATTCTGATAAGTAAGGTGTTCCAAGTAGAGCCCTGTACGGGCCTCAAATTTAGGCCTTAGCCCTGCCTATGTCCGACATCATATCAGAATTACTGGTCAGAGTCCATCTTTTTTCCCCCTTCCCCTTCTTTTGTGATTCACACAATAAAGAAACTAGCAGCTTTGGAACAACATGCGGGTAAATAAATGATGTCGATTTTTTCATTTTGGGTGGAACGATTTCTTTAAACTGCACTTTTCTATTTGAATGCAGAGTTCTAGAGTGATTTATTTTGCTCTACTCAAACAGACAGGCATTTTGTCTACCCTGAAGGAGTCGCACTGTTATGTAAACACATTACTCAGGCTTCACTTCTTCTTTTCATCTTTCTCGCATGCGCTTCTTTCTCTCTCCCAGCATGCAACTCCCTTTTTTCAGTATTCCCCCTCTCTCTCTCTGTCTCTCATCAGTGCCGTGGGCTTGCAGCCAGCCATGTTGTTTGAGCTTGTGTGTGTGTGTGGGGGGGGGGTGTGGCTGGTTTTAGTGGGCTACCAGGCCTCTTTCAGGACGTAAGCGTCCCCCCGAAGAGTGGCTGTTGATGTCAGTCCAGTTTTTTTTTTCTCTGTCATCTTTCCTCCTTTTTACTGTCCAGCTCCTCAGCATCTCCATGTGTAAAGACAGCTAAACGCCCATGTTTGTCAGATGCAAGTGAGTCAATGAGCAAAGCTGCGAGAGGTGGAATATTCGATCCGAGAAAATGAAGAGGCTGCTTTTCAAGAGATAAACCGTAGCCATGACAACCGGCATCAAGACATGCTGGGTTAAATAAACTTGATTTATTTTGCTTTTAATTTGCACACGTTTTTGTGTTAATTCCTTTGCAGAAGGAAACAAAGATATAAATATTAAACCTCTTTAGGTCAGGGTTGCGTAAACGCAATTATCGGTTTATTTGATAAATGGCTTTGTGTGAAGTAGACTTCACTTGAATTTCATGTCCTTCCCGGAAGCCCTCTGTCATGACTGAGTCTGATTAAAACATATGTCGCATGTGGTTATTTCATGCGGTGAAGTGTGGGCAGACGGCAGGTAGGCAGGCTAGCTGGAAATAAGCCGCTTTAAATAGCTCCGCTTCTAGTCTTACGGCAAATGAATACTGATTTAGAAGGCTTTTATTTTTATTTTTTTCTCAGCTTTGTACAAACATCAGGAGGTTTGTTTCAGAACGAAATATTAGAACTCCTCCAGTGCATTTTGATTATGCAAAAAAAAATGTTGTGTCTAGATATGTGCCGACTAGTTAAGCAGTTCTTCAAGAGCTGATTTGACTTTAGTACACTTGCTGGTGAAATGGCAATTCACCTTTTCTCTTTTCTAATGAATGTTTTAGATTACATAGTGAACAATTCACCTATGCAAGTTTATTTTGACCTCCTAAACTCAGTCTTCTGGTGAAATTATAACTTTTCTTGTTCCCCATACCAGACTTCTCTAAACATTAGGTCGTCTTAAATCCGCCCCTTTCTTACGATCGACTGCAAACTTGCATTCAGGTCTGCTGCCTTCAATTTAAACATCTTATGAATAGGACCAAGTCACATTAATTATTTTGTCTTACTCCAAAGTGCATCACAATATGAACAAAAGGATTTGTTGCTACTACAGTTAACATCCAAACTTTGAAGGAAGAAGAATTTACAGATTGTTCAGTTTGCTGACACCCATTTAACTTTAAGTCAGCTTTTTGGTGTTTAATATACCAGATAATTCTGGTGACTGTTTTTTGCACAAATCTTTTTTTTTTTTTTTTTTTTTGCATTGTCATCTTTTTGCAGTCTTTTTCTAATAGCTGTGTGAAGTCAGCATTAGAGTAGAAAGTCTGAGTGTTGTGTAAGGCCCCATATGCTGCCGTGTTTCCCCCGGGGGCATCATCTGTGCGAGTGGGGAGCCGCGACATGCATGCCAGACCCCTCAGAACCAGGCTGTTTTGTTTGCGCAAACAGGCTTTATTTTCATTGTTACTTCCCACAGAAATGGCGCTAAACCGCTTAGTGCATGTTTAAGAGTTCTGACAACACCACTGCGACGAGCCTGGTGATTTCCTACCTTTACCGTGCAGGAATTTTAGGCTATTGGGAGTTTGTAACGGCTGACAGGAGGGTGGTGACATTAGCGGTGTAAGCCGCGGTATAAGCTACACAACCGCCACTGCATCCCAACAGCTGCTGTTGGTGATATGAGGCTGAAGAGAAGCTCCCCACATGCTGACATCTCGCAGCTGTTGATCCCCAAAGTGCCATGCCACCTGGGCACTTTTAATGCATAAATTTATCCGCTAAGTAAACCACATCCAAGACTCCATGTCCACCTCTGCTCCACACACCCCTCCCCTCTGCATTTCACCCCAAGTCACCCCATCCTAAGTTGAGTAGATCAGAAAATGCTGGATTTATCCAGCTTATTGTGTGTTTTTACAGATGACTAGTATGATTATGCAAAGTGAGTTCATAGCTCTAGCTCAGTGTTTGCAGGTTAAGTGGATGCTGACAGTGTAGGTCACTTAGTTGATGTGTTTGTCAGCATCTGTGAGTAGATTGATGTGGTGGATGGATGGTCAGTCTGCCCTTTGTCACCCGATGGACCCATGTGTTTGAGTACATTTTAGCCAGAAAAACTGTGACCGTGTTGTTTTTCGACAGTATGCTTTACAGTCAAATTAGCGTGAAATGTGTTTCTCTCTCTCTCGCTCTCTCATGGCACAGATGTGCTTTTACCTGGAAAATGTGTCAGCGTTCGCTGGTAGTTCTGGTTTTAATGCCTTGAGATTGATATGTGCTCAGACACTTGGAAGCATTCATGTGAACACATTTGCAGGTGTAAATGTGTGTTTAATACCTCCCATCCTACAGCACATTGGTGCAACACCCCATTAGTACCTCACCCTTATAAGTCTTGATAGTATACACAGTATCAAAAGATTGGATCATTGGACATCTGGATCCCATGTCCTGCTTAGATGTGTGCATGTGCAGGGGTCATAGGTTGTTGCTATCAGATGTCAATCAGGAGGAGTTCAAAAGAGTAAGACTTAGTGCTGTTGTCATTCATGGATCTTTCCACGTTGATTTTCTCTCCTCTTCCCCCAGTCCTCTAAGGGTGCACGTGGGCATGCATTCTAAGCTGCTTCACGTTTTAGTTGCGAACAGAATATGATCGCATTTTGTCATGCTCTTGCTGCTTTTATTTAAATATTTAATATTTAACACTGGAAGTAGACACGTATTGATCCAGTGCAGATATTTTAATCAATATGATTTTTTTCTTATATCATCTTAATATAAATAGCCACTTCAAGACAACTTACTGTCACTATGACATTTACATATTGTGTTTACTATATTTATTAGTTATTTACTTTATCTATATTTTCTCAAAAGATAAAAAATAAATTCATAGTCAAACAAATCAGAAAATCATTTGTGATGTCATCCTGGAGAGTGCAAAACAACTGACAAAACCTTTTCTGCTTAGATCATTCTCTTGTGATCGCATACTTTTTATCTATATCAGGGTTGTTGCTTTTGGATTGTATTTCTGCAGTGACTGAATCATTATATCATTGATATAGACAGCATATCCATCTGCATATGGTGGTTCTTCATAAATTGTACGTGAAGGCATGTCTGCCTTGTTAGTCATTCCATACTGCGAACAGCTTCATCAATATGCGCAGACAAATCGAGCGGATGGGCATCATGGGTCGTAGACCTTAATTGAGTCAGATTAAACACCCTGATGATGTATCCCACCTCTCAGATTACCATTCAGTTTTTCAGACTGTATAGCACTGCAGAAACCCACATATACAGTTGTATTTGGGACAAGCCCAATCAAAATGGTGGTGTCTCCTGTGCTTACAACCAGTAGAGACTCTAGAATACAGTTTTTACTCATAATAGGTGAAAGATACTGTATGTTGACTTCAGTCAAGTTATTTAAAGTGTTTTTATCCTAGTATTGCAGTGGAATACAGAGTCTCCCAGACTGCTTGACAGATTTACTGAAGCATGTCCCTCTTTACAAATGTGGATCATTTCACTTTGAAGAACTGAAGCAGTGCAAGGAAAAATTGCATTCAGATTCTCCCAGAGTATAATAAACCATCTGCTTATTCCTGTAGAGTATTTGTCCTGTAATGGAGAGAAATATAAGTTTTGGCTTTAACTATGCTTTTTTAATGGCCAGTGAATCTCTTAAATGAGATATTTCCAGTCACACACACTGCTGACAAAAGATTTGTTTTCTCCCCGTCATCGGACTCACATCTTAGTATTCCAAGTATCCAATTTATGCAGCAGCTTCTTAGTTTAAATGAACTTTGCCAAAGACGTTTGTGTGTGTTGTGTGAGTGTGCCGTATCATTATGCCTAATGCCAGAAGTGTAAGAAAGAGGCTTCTCTTGAATTAATGAGCTTTTATTTCCTAAGGTAACTTCATTATGAATATAATGGACGCTAAATTGATTTACCAAGTATAATTTGATTTAATAATAAACATGGCTTTATTTTTATTTTTTTTAAGCTTTATTAGATGGCTATGTGACAATGTATGGCTTTATTTAAAAGCAGAATTAGTCCAAGTTTTACTTTATTTGTTTTGCTGAAAAACATACGGCCTGCTTACCTGCCTCGAGTGCAGTGACTTATGGGTATTGTAGTTCTTCTCCCTGGCTCACTGTTGTGTTTGATGCATAGAACTCTCTTGGATGTAGATTAATTTGGCAGGTAAAGTTCAGTGTGTTCCGGTAAAAACTGGGGACTATAACGGTTTGCTTCTTTCCCTTGGGCCCTGTGTGTTTGTGTGTATGCGCACTGGGTGTTGATGGGGATTCGCTCTCGCTGGGCGGAACACACTCTATTGGAATTGACACACTGTCACCTTTCATCAGCGTTTGGAACGGCCCCCCTCCCCTGAACTCGGTGTGTGAGAGAGGGCAGTTTTTATGAATGTAACTCTGCTGTATCTTTAGTCCCTGAAGGAAGTCTGACCTCTCCTTGAGTGCTCAACACAACAGGCACGGACACACTAAACATACTATTGACAAAAAACTGCTGCTTCCAATAACAGATCCTACTAAGAAAATCACACACACTATATTTTAAGGTCCAATTCTTGATATTAACAAACCATTAGCTATGAATTTGCCTTAATAAACTCATAATTTCCTGCTTATTATTAGTTAGTGAGATAGTTAAGTTAAAGAATTGAGTAAGATTAGGTATGTAGAATATGCTCATTGCAGAATGTGCTTTATATGTTACTAATAAACATACAATGTTATTAATAAGCATGCTAATAAGCACTACTAAATAGTGAGAATTGGCCCATACGTGTTACCATAATAAAGCAAAAAAGCCACTTGATAGCATGCATTACACTGATTTCAGCTAAGGTCATGGCCTAAACCATTCAATGTGGCAATATGAATATCACGTAACCTCAGTCAAGTGGTCTATTTTATTAATACATATCACATTTTTATTTAAAAAAAATTCAATTACAGTTAACTTTGCCAAGCTTTCCTTTGCCCATTTTATCTGCAAAAATGTCCTCATAAAGTGGGCAAATTTGATATTTTTATGTGGGCTGGGATGAATTCACTTTTCTTTTATGAAGTGAAAGTGCTCCGCAGTGTCAGCCAGTGGAAAAGAGAGCCTAATTTGAATTTATATGAATTTATTTGAATTTTACAATTTATAACATTAGTGCAACACTTGTACAATGGTCACTGTTGACCTGAATCAGTATAAATGTATCATCTGTATCCTATCTGGATACCATGACACTATAAGTGTCCAATCCACAACATTTTATCATATGTTTTATAATTTCCAATGTAATTGTTTCAACACTAAAACTAGTCAAATTCTACCTAATAAAATTGTGAATGGCAACTGTAGTTAAGGATTGGTTTATAACGGTTTTAAGGCGAGATGAACAGTGTTTCATCTGCATAAATATACAGTAGGGTCTTTGTAGTTGCAATTTTAAATAGCTGTATTCATTTTGAATGTGATCACAGGTGTTTATCATATTTTACCATAGTTTCAAAACTGGATTAATCCGATCAGTGTTTAGAGTTTCTCATTAGCCCATGTTAGAGGCTCGTATTTCTGCTTCTGTAGATCTGCTAATGTGTTTTTGTCCTTTGAGGATTGCAGTTAGCATGCAACAAAGCTGTCGTCCCGTCTCTCACTCTGTCACACCTTGTTTTTTGTTTTTTTTTGTGGCTTATTGCTATGGATTTAGGCCACAGGCAGCTCAATGACAGAATACATCACAAATCCTTTCTCTTCAATGACCCCGCCCAGCAGCAGACATATACCTGCACTCATGTGGAACAAAAACAAGAATGGTTGGTTGCTCACAGAAGGTCATTTGCCCAGGGTGCCAGTGTGTCTCTTTGAGTCATTGTGTGTGTTTGTGGCATTTTTTTGTGCTTTTGCAGCGGAGGATACGTGAGAGTGGGTTTTTTGCATATGTCCTGCCTGTTTCACGCGTGTCTCAAGTGCCCTTGCCTCGACGCTGCGTGTCAGAGGTCCCGTGGCCGCAGGAAAGCATGTGGTTTGGCGCTGACCATGGGTGCCAGAAATGACATTGTGACAGTCGGCACTGTAACAAGTGTTGACACTTCAAATCTGGGTGACTGCGATTGGTCCTCCAGGTTTGATTATGACTTCGTATCACTGTGCAAGGGCATTGTGGGTAGTGGGGTCAGAGTAGCGCCCTTGCTGTGGAGTGGTTTGCTGTGTTTAAATCTTCATTAACCCTGGCGTTTTCCCCAAGGAATCATTTTCCTCCATGTTCCCTTGTTTTTGTCACGCCTCGGGGGAAATAATCAGATGTAATTGGGAGTTTGACCTGTAGTTTATCATATTTGGTGGCTGGGTTTGCAAGGCTTACTGCATGTCACCAGCTGGATGTTTTACATACATCTATGTTAATTCTCAGTCTGGTTGTAAAATTGGCCTGTAAATGTCGGCCTTGCAGTCCTGGTGGACATAATTAGCTAAAACCAGCACTGTGAGGAAGCCCATAATAAAAGCCTGGTTTGTAATTAGTTGCCTCCTGATCCTTGGGAGAGAAAAAATTATGGAATAACGGGGAAAACTTCAATAGCTGATGAGCATTCATTTGCTAATAAAGCCTCTGAACTGAAGTAAGGGGCGGTTGCGTAAGAGACTGTTAATTTGTCGTGTTTGTATTTCATAATAGACTCAACCTTCAGTGCTTAGTAGCAAAAACAAACTGCTTTGACTTGCACGAAGGTAGCTCTTTTCTTGACATTTCGTAAAGCATTGATGAATTAGAACTTCTCATCCTTAGTTTTGGCACGTTGCTGAAATCCGCACTCAAATTTGTGATTTGCAGCCGCAAGTCTTAATGAGCTCGCTCTTGCTTCATGATTCTCTGCCCTCTGTCTCTGGCGGCGTTGCTCCAATCTAGCCAATACCGCCTGACATCGTGAAGAGCAGAGGTCATTGTGACCTTCTCACGGATGGGTAAATAGGTTACCCACCCATCATGTGAATGTGAAGGGATTATCAACAAATGCAATGTTCACACTGATGCTAGCAGATTAAACCATTTTGTTCGGTCTGAAGTTTTAATAGGTTTAACCAAACATGTAATCAAAATAAACGCCACTTAAATAAACAAAATGCTATGTAGCTGTGATGTGTTTGGTAATTTTTAGGTCCTGGTTTAAATTATAATTGTTTTCTTTGTCAACAGCTCTGGGCCAATTATGAAGAGAAACCAAAAGAAGAGGTGGCTCAGCTCACAGAGCAGAAGGAACGTGTGGCGAAATACAAAGCTGTCTATGTCACCGAGATCACAGATGGACTGCACTTCTACGCGCAGGATGTGGAAACGGTGAGTGCTGCCCTCATTTCAAAAACCAATGGAGAAACCGTGGCATCCATGCAAACGTGGTCCAGTTAGTCCCTGCTGGTACATGCTGTAACTACAGGCAAAAAGCATCTTGCTCCATTGACCGACATTATAAAAAAAACTGTCTACTCATTTGGCAGATGGATGGATGGATGGATAGTTTTTTTTTTTTGTTTTTTTTTGTTTTTTACGTATTTGATTTCAAATTAGTTGTTAGTGAAGGATTTGTGTTTTATGGACATCAGTCTGAGTTAGGGTTAGGGTTATTCATGTCTTATGTGTTTCGTTCCTGTGGACATTTTATGGCTTAGGTGAATTGTTTTGAAAATTATGAAAGATATCACCAAAGACACAATGAATATCAGAATGCAAGTCACATTCTGCAATTGAAAATGGGAAT